>NC_068445.1:48540219-48797719 GCF_023373465.1 Oncorhynchus keta | reverse complement strand
ACCTCTACGCAAACAACACCATTCTGTATACTTCTGGCCCTTCTTTGGACATTGTGTTAACTAACATCCAGACCAGCTTCAATGCCATACAACTCTCCTTCTGTGGCCTCCAACTGCTTTAAACGCTAGTAAAACTAAATGCCTGCTCTTCAACCGATCGCTGCCCGCACTTGCCCGCCCGACTAGCATCATTACTCTTGACGGTTCTGACTTAGAATATGTGGACAACTACCAAGGTGTCTGGTTAGACAGTAAACTCTCCTTGCAAACTGACATTAAGCATCTCCAATCCAGAATTAAATCTAGAACCGGCTTCTCCTATTTCGCAACAAAGCCTCATTTGGCCGCCTTTCCTTCCAGTTCTCTGCTACCAGTGACTGGAACGAACTGCAAAAATCACTGAAGCTGGACTCATATCTCCCTCTCTAACTTTAAGCATCAGCTGTCAGAGCAGCTTACCGATCACTGTACCTGTACACAGCCCATCTGTAAATAGCCCGTGTAACCACACCCATTGTGCCATTCATCCGCCTCCATCACCTCATGTTTCGGCAGGATAATCCACAGCCCCATGTCATGAGGCAAACGGTGGTCACACCAGACAGCCATTGAAGAGGAGTGGGACAACATTCCACAGGCCACAAATCAACTCTATGTGAAGGAGATGTTTCACACTGCATGAGGCAACCAGATACTGACTGGTTTTCTGATCCACGACCCTACTTCTTTTTAAAAGGTATCTGTGACCAACAGAGTCATATCTGTATTCCCAGTCACGTGAAATCCATAGATTAGGACCCAATTAATTTATTTAAAAGGATTGATTTCCTTATAGGAAGTGTAACTCAGTAAAATCTTTGCCATGTAGCGTTTTTTGTCATGTCCAGTGTAAATAAATCCAATGAAATGATCCTGATAATTACCTGTGTTTCCGTAGGCGTTCCACCTCCAGCTGTAGAGAGTCTATCTTGTCTCCAAACTCCTGTTTAAACAGTTTATGATCCTCCCGAGCCTGGTCCCGCTCCCTCTCCGCTTGACGGGATCTGCACCGGGGTGGGGGGGGCAAGGTGAACGGGGGGGATGAACTTATGGTAAAATGAAATAACTCATGAACTAAAACTTCAAATGAGAACGACAGAAATGAGAAATGAATTGAAAAAAAAAAGTAGAACTTGTGAACTTTAAATTAAATGAAGAAGACACAACAAACTCATGGTAAATGAAAAGAAGAAAACATAGTGGGTAGAGAGTCTCCATTTCAACAGGAAAAGGAAACAGGAAGAGAAACAGGAAGAGGCCTAAAGAGAAAGCTAGGATACGTCAAAAAGAAAGCGAAGGGAACAGAGACTCCTCCTCCCATCATCCAGAAGCAGACCAGGAGTTTGTATTGAGACTCCTCCTCCCATCATCCAGAAGCAGACCAGGAGTTTGTATTGAGACTCCTCCTCCCATCATCCAGAAGCAGACCAGGAGTTTGTATTGAGACTCCTCCTCCCATCATCCAGAAGCAGACCAGGAGTTTGTATTGAGACTCCTCCTCCCATCATCCAGAAGCAGACCAGGAGTTTGTATTGAGACTCCTCCCATCATCCAGAAGCAGACCAGGAGTTTGTATTGAGACTCCTCCCATCATCCAGAAGCAGACCAGGAGTTTGTATTGAGACTCCTCCTCCCATCATCCAGAAGCAGACCAGGAGTTTGTATTGAGACTCCTCCCATCATCCAGAAGCAGACCAGGAGTTTGTATTGAGACTCCTCCTCCCATCATCCAGAAGCAGACCAGGAGTTTGTATTGAGACTCCTCCTCCCATCATCCAGAAGCAGACCAGGAGTTTGTATTGAGACTCCTCCCATCATCCAGAAGCAGACCAGGAGTTTGTATTGAGACTCCTCCTCCCATCATCCAGAAGCAGACCAGGAGTTTGTATTGAGACTCCTCCTCCCATCATCCAGAAGCAGACCAGGAGTTTGTATTGAGACTCCTCCTCCCATCATCCAGAAGCAGACCAGGAGTTTGTATTGAGACTCCTCCCATCATCCAGAAGCAGACCAGGAGTTTGTATTGAGACTCCTCCTCCCATCATCCAGAAGCAGACCAGGAGTTTGTATTGAGACTCCTCCTCCCATCATCCAGAAGCAGACCAGGAGTTTGTATTGAGACTCCTCCTCCCATCATCCAGAAGCAGACCAGGAGTTTGTATTGAGACTCCTCCCATCATCCAGAAGCAGACCAGGAGTTTGTATAGAGACTCCTCCTCCCATCATCCAGAAGCAGACCAGGAGTTTGTATTGAGACTCCTCCTCCCATCATCCAGAAGCAGACCAGGAGTTTGTATAGAGACTCCTCCTCCCATCATCCAGAAGCAGACCAGGAGTTTGTATAGAGACTCCTCCTCCCATCATCCAGAAGCAGACCAGGAGTTTGTATTGAGACTCCTCCTCCCATCATCCAGAAGCAGACCAGGAGTTTGTATTGAGACTCCTCCTCCCATCATCCAGAAGCAGACCAGGAGTTTGTATTGAGACTCCTCCTCCCATCATCCAGAAGCAGACCAGGAGTTTGTATTGAGACTCCTCCTCCCATCATCCAGAAGCAGACCAGGAGTTTGTATTGAGACTCCTCCCATCATCCAGAAGCAGACCAGGAGTTTGTATTGAGACTCCTCCCATCATCCAGAAGCAGACCAGGAGTTTGTATTGAGACTCCTCCCATCATCCAGAAGCAGACCAGGAGTTTGTATTGAGACTCCTCCCATCATCCAGAAGCAGACCAGGAGTTTGTATTGAGACTCCTCCCATCATCCAGAAGCAGACCAGGAGTTTGTATTGAGACTCCTCCCATCATCCAGAAGCAGACCAGGAGTTTGTATTGAGACTCCTCCCATCATCCAGAAGCAGACCAGGAGTTTGTATTGAGACTCCTCCTCCCATCATCCAGAAGCAGACCAGGAGTTTGTATTGAGACTCCTCCTCCCATCATCCAGAAGCAGACCAGGAGTTTGTATTGAGACTCCTCCTCCCATCATCCAGAAGCAGACCAGGAGTTTGTATGGAGACTCCTCCCATCATCCAGAAGCAGACCAGGAGTTTGTATTGAGACTCCTCCTCCCATCATCCAGAAGCAGACCAGGAGTTTGTATTGAGACTCCTCCTCCCATCATCCAGAAGCAGACCAGGAGTTTGTATTGAGACTCCTCCTCCCATCATCCAGAAGCAGACCAGGAGTTTGTATAGAGACTCCTCCTCCCATCATCCAGAAGCAGACCAGGAGTTTGTATTGAGACTCCTCCTCCCATCATCCAGAAGCAGACCAGGAGTTTGTATAGAGACTCCTCCTCCCATCATCCAGAAGCAGACCAGGAGTTTGTATTGAGACTCCTCCTCCCATCATCCAGAAGCAGACCAGGAGTTTGTATTGAGACTCCTCCCATCATCCAGAAGCAGACCAGGAGTTTGTATAGAGACTCCTCCCATCATCCAGAAGCAGACCAGGAGTTTGTATTGAGACTCCTCCTCCCATCATCCAGAAGCAGACCAGGAGTTTGTATTGAGACTCCTCCTCCCATCATCCAGAAGCAGACCAGGAGTTTGTATTGAGACTCCTCCTCCCATCATCCAGAAGCAGACCAGGAGTTTGTATAGAGATTCCTCCTCCCATCATCCAGAAGCAGACCAGGAGTTTGTATAGAGTATGTGTTTATTATGCTAGTATTGGACTACAGTTGACATCTATAAGGTAATAGAACCACATTACAATGCATTTCCTTTTAACTTGCTTTTCTCCGGGAATACTTTAGCGTTCTCATTCTGACCTGAACTGACCTTTCACACAACCAGTACATCCTTACATGGTGATTTGGGTTGCTGTTCAACGATAGATGTGCTGTTCAGTGCTCTGGGGTGAGATTCCCAAAAACAATATATCTTTTAGCAGTGAGACCATGTTAAAAATCCATCGGTAGGCAATAGAAGAACGATGATCTGAATGCTAAATATTATATTATATTCAGATTAGAGGAGGAAGCAGAACTACAAACTGTGTGTACTGTGATGGTTCAGACGGCATCATACTATAATTACTGTGTTATGTTTCAGGGAGCGCAGATCTTTGACCTTTGGAGTCGAGTTGGGCTTGGTGGCTGGTCTAAGGACCGATGTCTGTCGGGCTGCATATTGTTCCGGAACATTCCTATGGTATTTACTGTGTGGTCATAAAGTATTTACACCTTTGATAAACATGTGCAAAAAAGTGACTGTACATAATAAATATTGAGATATATTGTATGCAACAAAAAGAGATATTATTTTTAACTTTTTTTTTTTAAATCGCTCAGAAAAATAGATTTTCTTTAAAAACAAGTAATAAAAAATTTTTCTCAAAAAAGTTAGGTGTCAAAATGATTAACCGTCCTGTTTTCAATAGTCAGACGGCCCTTTTTGAATTAAAATCAGATGTTTTCAGCGTGTTTCACAGCCAGAGAGGTTGGAGTTCCATGAGGCCACTGACCTTAACAAGAGCTTCATGACCAGTGGGAGAGAAACTATGTCCTCTGACCAGAGCAGCGGTTACAATCCAAGTGCAATTTACGTTTATCAAACTCCCAACGTTTACATTTGTTGGATGACAGGAACACAGAGCACCTTGGCCATAATGTAATAATTAATACATGGTGTTTGATAAATGTTATTGGCTCTTAGATTGGAGCTGAGGGGGGCTTGATCAGGTGACAGGAACACAGAGCACCTTGGCCACACACCAGTGGTGGGTTTAGTGTCTAAATGAGAATGTACGAGCAGAAAATAAAACGACTGTACAACATGATGGTGGATCTTTGATGTTCTGGGGATATTTTGTTTCCTCTGGTCAATAGCATCATGAAATGAGACCAGAACCAGGACATTTAGCCAATAAACCTGGTTGCATCTGACAGAAGACTGAAACATGACCACAAGTGGGACTTCCAGCAGGACAATAACCCCAAGCACACATCAAAATCCACAAAGAAAATGTTAAATTAGCCACAAAATAAAATACTTGTTAAACAAAATGTTTTTCTCTGAGCAATTGTATTTGTATAAAATAATTACCCAATTGTTTTGGAGCATACAATATAGCTAAGTATGATTTCGTTTATACGGTAATTAGTGCTCATCTTATTCAAGCGTGTCAATAATTTCAGACCCCACTGTATCTATATAGTAAACGGCTCTGAGGTATAGCCTACGATAGTCTGATCTAAGGACCTATGCTACCGTTGGCAGAGATGGGCTACACTTGATACATCCATTTCAATTACTTAAGTATTTTTGTAAATGTGTATTTCCCCAGCCTGAACGACACTCCAGTGTATTCTGTAACAGGATACTTTCGAAAGATGTCATTCGTATTTTCAGAAATAGAAAATACTCTTTTTTTTTTTCAAATAGCGATTCATGATTTTGTGGCCCCCTTTTCACCCTGCATTGGTACCAGTAGTCTGATGGCACTACGGTGTGATAAGAACGTCTGCTGAATGAACTAAACATACATGTATATGTAAAAACGAACAATTGCAAAGCATGCTGAGTATTATTTGGATGAGCTCCGCCCCAGAAAAAAAAAAGGCCAATAGTAATACCCAGTGTGCTTTGCAGTTCATTTTGGTCTGTTCATTTTCATAATATTTTAGTCACTTAAGCCTTCCGCATCCTTCGGGTTTGCGCTAAACTAGAGTGCTCGCATACTTCCTTAAGTCCTTTGCTTGAAAAAAAAAGAGGGGAAAAAAGTGACAATAGTACTGTTTGTCCATCTTAAGACACCGTAGCCAGTATACACTTCCTCAAAATAGTAAGAATGAATCTAAGCTAACTCAAGAAATCCGTCATTGGCGGTTTTTTTTGCCGAGGAGATCCTAGTCCCGCAATTTTAGAAGAAAAAAAACGTCCCAAAATGTCATCACAATATACATGCATGAACCGTCCTTAGTGTTTGGGAAGGGAAGCACACGTCTTTACAGTTCAACTAAGGTCGATACCAACATATCACAGTCATAGCAAGTAAAACGATTCTGTCACCATTGCTGAGGATGCTGTTGCTGTTCGGGCCGGCTACTTGCAAATGTATTTCTGTATACAAATACAAAATACATGTATTTTTTGAAGTATTTTGTCGTTTATTTTTGATACATTGATCTTTATGGTATTTTGTAAATTCGTGCCAATTCTTGACTGTAGAGGGGGGGGGGGGCTTCAGGGGATCGATTTACAAGAAACAACAGCATCCATTTACATTTTTCAGAACAGTACACCCATCTCTCTACCCGGACATGTCTGACATCCCAAACTCGAAGTCTTGCATCAGGGAACATTCATTACATGTGTGTGGGGGGATCTGATATCGTTATTCCTTACGGAATGAACCCAAGCTAAAGTCCTGAAACCCAGCGAGCAGAATGGAGCCCCCTCTGCACTGCTAGCATCACATGGAAGAACAGAAAACCAGGCTAGAGGAAGCCAGAGAGACTATATCAGTCAGGAGAGGAGAGGTTTAGGAAAGAAAAATGTAATTTAACACTAGAGAAAGGAACCGCAACAGATGTCATACCAAAAAATAAGTAACCTAGTTAAAGGGATAGTCCGGGATTTCGGCAATAAGGTCCTTTATCTACTTCCCTACAGTAAGATGAACTCGTGGACAGCATTTTCATGTCTCTGTGTGCAGTTTGAAGACAGTTGCTAACTAGCACTGGTACAATTGCTAACTAGAGTCAGCGCGATGACTGGAAGTTTATGGTATATGCTAGCAGACCCGATTGCATTCCAGTCATTGCGCTAACATTAGTTAGCATGATCACAGATACCATAGACCTCCAGTCATTGCCCTAACGCTAGTTAGCAATTGCGCTAGCGCTAGTTTGCAACTTCCTTCAAACTGCACGCGGAGACATACAAAATGGCATCCACAAGTTCATCTAACTCTAGGGAAGTAGATACATGACCTCTTTGCCAAAATCCTGAAATATCCCTATAAGTTATTTCTATATTATGCAAATATTGTTTTTCTGATTTGGATCAGAGTTTATCAAACTATGATGTGGGTGTCATTCTGGGGAACAGAGGAGAGGAGAGGACTACTGCTGCTTCTGAAGCAGTTTCTCTGCGTTGGAACTCAAGCTTCTGGCCTGCTTCACACAGTCTTCCTCACTGTGAGGAGGAGATAGTGGAGGAAGAGGTAAAGAACCAAGAAATGAAAGGGATGGATAAATGGAAAGATAAAAGAAAGTAGCGATGGATAGAATAGATAGAGAGGGAGAAAAGGAAGAGGGTAGTTACTAAGCCCTGGAAAGAATACATGTTTAGATTAGATCTGACAGTCAAAAACACTGGCAAGAGTCTGTCCAAAGCTTTGTCAGAGGAGATTCTCTCTCAATCCACGATTGGTCTTCATCTGGGTCCATGAAATCCATCCTAAATGCTTTGGGTAAACTCCAGTCCTATTATTCTGAGTAGTAGACTAGTGGTGTAGTAGAGTAGTAGACTAGTGGTGTAGTAGAGTAGTAGACTAGTGTAGTAGAGTAGTAGACTAGTGGTGTAGTAGAGTAGTAGACTAGTGGTGTAGTAGAGTAGTAGACTACTGGTGTAGTAGAGTAGTAGACTACTGGTGTAGAGTGGTAGACTACTGGTGTAGAGTGGTAGACTACTGGTGTAGAGTGGTAGACTACTGGTGTAGAGTGGTAGACTACTGGTGTAGAGTGGTAGACTACTGGTGTAGAGTGGTAGACTACTGGTGTAGAGTGGTAGACTACTGGTGTAGAGTGGTAGACTACTGGTGTAGAGTGGTAGACTATAGTACTCAGGGCTCTAAATGAACAATTTTCAATGTCAGCTCTGGTCCCGAATGTAAAAAGTTATGATCACAACAGAAAACATAGTCGCACTAGAAAAGCAGATGTTTTAATTGATTGATAAAGCCTCTATTGGGCCTCTATTGGGCCTCTATTGGGCCTCTATTGGGCCTCTATTGGGCCTCTATTCTATTGGGCCTCTATTGGGCCTCTATTGGGCCTCTATTGGGCCTATATGAAATGGAGCTACTTTTGAAGCACATGCTGTGTGCTAGAAAACAAATTACCATTTTAAAACATTGTTTTAACACCCTGCCCAATACATCATCACCGTACATTGGCTATGCTTGAATTGCTCCGCCAATGTTGTTCTTCTCAGACCATTTAACTTGACATACATTAATCACACCAGTAATAGATAGACAATAGACAATTCTTCTATTACTTGTGAGGCACAGCTGATTTTAATGGTGCCTGCATCTGATGGACAGTTTCAGCAGAGGGAGGGAGAGAGAGCAGCAGAGGATCTTCCTCTCACATCTGTCCCTCCCTCCACTGAAACTGACCAAAAGGGTCACTGTCTTCCAGCTGACAACGAAACTCGAGTCGCACCGCATTCTTTTTTACAAAGATGTCACCGGAGAAGAAAGCTGATGTTTTTCCGTGTCCCCAACCAATTGTGTTTTTTGTTCGTTTATTTGCGTTGTTTGTAATGTTTTTTTTTTTTTTTTACTTATTTTGTACATAATGTTGCCGCCAAGTTCCTTGGTGGCCACATCACCAACAAACTAACACGGACCAAACACACTAAGACAGTTGTGAAGAGGGCAGGACAAAACCTATTCCCCCCCCAGGAGACAGTTGTGAAGAGGGCAGGACAAAACCTATTCCCCCTCAGGAGACAGTCGTGAAGAGGGCACGACAAAACCTATTCCCCCTCAGGAGACAGTCGTGAAGAGGGCACGACAAAACCTATTCCCCCTCAGGAGACAGTCGTGAAGAGGGGGACAAAACCTATTCCCCCTCAGGAGACAGTCGTGAAGAGGGCACGACAAAACCTATTCCCCCTCAGGAGACAGTCGTGAAGAGGGCACGACAAAACCTATTCCCCCTCAGGAGACAGTCGTGAAGAGGGCACGACAAAACCTATTCCCCCTCAGGAGACAGTCGTGAAGAGGGCACGACAAAACCTATTCCCCCTCAGGAGACAGTCGTGAAGAGGGCACGACAAAACCTATTCCCCCTCAGGAGACAGTCGTGAAGAGGGCACGACAAAACCTATTCCCCCTCAGGAGACAGTCGTGAAGAGGGCAGGACAAAACCTATTCCCCTCAGGAGACAGTCGTGAAGAGGGCAGGACAAAACCTATTCCCCTCAGGAGACAGTCGTGAAGAGGGCACGACAAAACCTATTCCCCTCAGGAGACAGTCGTGAAGAGGAGCACGACAAAACCTATTCCCCCTCAGGAGACAGTCGTGAAGAGGGCACGACAAAACCTATTCCCCCTCAGGAGACAGTCGTGAAGAGGGCACGACAAAACCTATTCCCCTCAGGAGACAGTTGTGAAGAGGGCAGGACAAAACCTATTCCCCCTCAGGAGACAGTCGTGAAGAGGGCACGACAAAACCTATTCCCCCTCAGGAGACAGTCGTGAAGAGGGCACGACAAAACCTATTCCCCCTCAGGAGACAGTCGTGAAGAGGGCACGACAAAACCTATTCCCCCTCAGGAGACAGTCGTGAAGAGGGCACGACAAAACCTATTCCCCCTCAGGAGACAGTCGTGAAGAGGGCACGACAAAACCTATTCCCCCCAGGAGACAGTCGTGAAGAGGGCACGACAAAACCTATTCCCCCTCAGGAGACAGTCGTGAAGAGGGCACGACAAAACCTATTCCCCCTCAGGAGACAGTCGTGAAGAGGGCACGACAAAACCTATTCCCCCTCAGGAGACAGTCGTGAAGAGGGCACGACAAAACCTATTCCCCCCCAGGAGACAGTCGTGAAGAGGGCACGACAAAACCTATTCCCCCTCAGGAGACAGTCGTGAAGAGGGCACGACAAAACCTATTCCCCCTCTGGAGACAGTCGTGAAGAGGGCACGACAAAACCTATTCCCCCTCAGGAGACAGTCGTGAAGAGGGCACGACAAAACCTATTCCCCCTCAGGAGACAGTCGTGAAGAGGGCAGGACAAAACCTATTCCCCCTCAGGAGACTGAAAGGATTTGGCATGGGTCCTCAGATCCTCAAAAGGTTCTACAGCTGCACCATCGAGAGCATCCTGACTGGCTGCATCACCGCCTGGTATGGCAACTGCTCAGCCTCCGACCACAAGGCACTACAGAGGGTAGTGCGAACGGCCCAGTACATCAGTGGGGCCAAGCTTCCTGCTATCCAGGACCTCTACACAAGGCGGTGTCAGAGGAAGGCCCTAAAAATGGTCAACGACTCTAGCCACCCTAGTCATAGACTGTTCTCTCTGCTACCGCACGGCAAACGGTACTGGAGTGCCAAGTCTAGGTCCAAGAGGCTTCTAAACAGCTTCTACCCCCAAGCCATAAGACTCCTGAACAGCTAATCAAATGGCTACCCAGACTATTTGCATTGACCCCCACCTTTACACTGCTGCTACTCTCTGTTATTATCATAGTCACTTTACCTCTAGCTACATGTACATATTACCTCAACTAACCGGTGCCCCCAGCACATAGACTCTGTATCGGTATCCCCCTGTATTTAGTCTCGCTATTTTACTGCTGCTCTTTAATTACTTGTTACTTTTTATTTCTTATTCATATATTTTTTAAACTGCGTTGTTGGTTAGGGGCTCGTAGGTAAACATTTCACTGTAATACGTGTTGTATGTGGCCTAATAAAATGTGATTTGATTTGACATTTCTGCCTCCTCGATATCAAAAAGACAAGGCGAGGTAATCAGAAGACTTTGCTATTTTATTTATCCATTATTTTACCAGGTAAATTGACTGAGAACACGTTCTCATTTGCAGCAACGACCTGGGGATTAGTTACAGGGGAGAGGAGGGGGATGAATGAGCCAATTGTAAACTGGGGATTATTAGTGACCGTGATGTTTTGAGGGCCAGATTGGGAATTTAGCCAGGACACCGGGGTTAACACCCCTACTCTTACTCTTACGATAAGTGCCACGGGATCTTTAATGACCTCAGAGAGTCAGGACACCGGGGTTAACACCCCTACTCTTACGATAAGTACCATGGGATCTTTAATGACCTCAGAGAGTCAGGACACCCGTTTAACGTCCCATCTGAAAGACGACACCCTACACAGGGCAGTGTCCCCAATCACTGCCCTGGGGCATTGGGATATTATTTACACCAGAGGAAAGAGTGCCTCCTACTGGCCCTCCAACACCACTTCCAGCAGCATCTGGTCTCCCATCCAGGGACTGACCAGGACAAACCCTGCTTAGCTTCAGAAGCAAGCCAGCAGTGGTATGTATGCAGGGTGGTATGCTGCTGGCTATACATTCATCTGCAGTGTGAGCAGGAAAACACACATTTTATGGCTCATAAAAGTGTTGACAGTGATGAATAACAACCAACATGAAGTTACTCCTAAAAACAGCAGCTCGTTGCTGAATTCGTTGACAGTCTCTAGGACTGGTTTTAAAAGGTTTTTTAATCTCAGAGTATCACATTTGCTGTGCGTTCAAGGAGACTGCAGACACCGTAATCTGAACCATCTGATTGGCCAGCCATAGGCCTATAGGTACTCTTGATTTGTTTTCCGGGTCCGGGGCGTATGACACTCAGAGGCAGCGGTACAGCGAAGCCCGACAACAATTATTCTGGGTTTAGTTTTTCTCACCGATGCGCCCTAATACAAATTCCAGATTCTCTCAGCAAAATATTTAGGAGCATATGCAACTAAAATAGTAGTAGTGGAGTGCGCTTTAGAGCCCTGAGTGTAGTGTGGAGTGGAGTGCACTTTAGAGCCCTGAGTGTAGTGTAGAGTGTGTAGTGGAGTGCACTTTAGAGCCCTGAGTGTAGTGTGGAGTGGAGTGCACTTTAGAGCCCTGAGTGTAGTGTAGAGTGTGTAGTGGAGTGCACTTTAGAGCCCTGAGTGTAGTGTGTAGTGGAGTGCACTTTAGAGCCCTGAGTGTAGTGTGTAGTGGAGTGCACTTTAGAGCCCTGAGTGTAGAGTGTGTAGTGGAGTGCACTTTAGAGCCCTGAGTGTAGTGTAGAGTGGAGTGCACTTTAGAGCCCTGAGTGTAGTGTGTAGTGGAGTGCACTTTAGAGCCCTGAGTGTAGTGTAGAGTGTGTAGTGGAGTGCACTTTAGAGCCCTGAGTGTAGTGTAGAGTGGAGTGCACTTTAGAGCCCTGAGTGTAGTGGAGTGCACTTTAGAGCCCTGAGTGTAGTGAGTAGTGGAGTGCACTTCAGAGCCCTGAGTGTAGTGTGTAGTGGAGTGCGCTTTAGAGCCCTGAGTGTAGTGTGGAGTGGAGTGCACTTTAGAGCCTGAGTGTAGTGTAGAGTGGAGTGCACTTCAGAGCCCTGAGTGTAGTGTGTAGTGGAGTGCGCTTTAGAGCCCTGAGTGTAGTGTAGAGTGGAGTGCACTTTAGAGCCCTGAGTGTAGTGGAGTGCACTTTAGAGCCCTGAGTGTAGTGGAGTGCACTTTAGAGCCCTGAGTGTAGTGTAGAGTGGAGTGCACTTCAGAGCCCTGAGTGTAGTGTGTAGTGGAGTGCGCTTTAGAGCCCTGAGTGTAGTGTAGAGTGTGTAGTGGAGTGCACTTTAGAGCCCTGAGTGTAGTGTAGAGTGGAGTGCACTTTAGAGCCCTGAGTGTAGAGTGTGTAGTGGAGTGCACTTTAGAGCCCTGAGTGTAGTGTAGAGTGTGTAGTGGAGTGCACTTCAGAGCCCTGAGTGTAGTGTAGAGTGTGTAGTGGAGTGCACTTTAGAGCCCTGAGTGTAGTGTAGAGTGTGTAGTGGAGTGCACTTCAGAGCCCTGAGTGTAGTGTAGAGTGTGTAGTGGAGTGCACTTCAGAGCCCTGAGTGTAGTGTAGAGTGTGTAGTGGAGTGCACTTCAGAGCCCTGAGTGTAGTGTAGAGTGTGTAGTGTAGTGTGTAGTGTAGAGTGTGTAGTGGAGAGTGTGTAGTGTAGAGTGTGTAGTGTAGTGTGTAGTGTAGTGTGTGTAGATGGGGTCACTTCCCACCTGATCTCTAGCTGTTTAATAGTCCCAGCCATCTGATTGGTCTTCTCCTCTAGGCGACTGATGACCTCACTCTTCTGCTTGGCGCTCACCTCCGAGCTCTGTGAACACCCAAGGTTGGGATCAATTACACCTCAATACACTTAACTCAAATTCCAATAACGGAGTTAGTGTGGGTCTTTGTAAAAAATATAACACATTTCTACAAGAGCCGCTCTCACACCCAAGGCGTGTACCTGGGACTTCTGCGCGAGCTGCAGGTTGAGGGTCCGGAGATCATCCAGCTGTTGTCGTAGTTCCACCAGAGCATCCTGTTTCTCACACATATCCGTCTCTAACATCTTCATAGACAGCTCCATCTCCTGTTTCATACCAATCTGAACCTCCAACTCCTTCTCTACATCCTGGAGGAGGAGAGAGACTGGTTAGTACGGGAAGCAGGGAGAGAGGGGGAGGGTTAGTACGGGGTGCAGGGAGAGGGGGAGGGTTAGTACGGGAAGCGGGGAGAGGGGGAGGGTTAGTACGGGGAGAGGGGGAGGGTTAGTACGGGAAGCAGGGGAGAGGGGGAGGGTTAGTACGGGAAGCGGGGAGAGGGGAGGGTTTGTACGGGAAGCGGGGGAGGGTTTGTACGGGAAGCGGGGGGAGGGTTTGTACGGGGAGCAGGGAGAGAGGGGGAGGGTTAGTACGGGGAGCAGGGAGAGGGGAGGGTTAGTACGGGAGAGGGGAAGGGTTAGTACGGGGGGGGAGGGGGAGAGGGTTAGTACGGGAAGCGGGGGAGGGTTTGTACGGGAGCAGGGAGAGAGGGGGAGGGTTAGTACGGGAGCAGGTCGAGAGGGGAGGGTTAGTACGGGGAGCAGGGAGAGAGGGGGAGGGTTAGTACGGGAGCAGGGAGAGAGGGGAGGGTTAGTACGGGAAGCAGGGAGAGAGGGGAGGGTTAGTACGGGAAGCAGGGAGAGAGGGGGGTACGGGAAGCGGGGGAGGGTTAGTACGGGGAGCAGGGAGAGGGGGAGGGTTAGTACGGGGAGCAGGGGAGAGGGGAGGGTTAGTACGGGGAGCAGGGAGAGAGGGGAGGGTTAGTAAGGGGAGCAGGGAGAGAGGGGGAGGGTACGGGAAGCAGGGAGAGGGGGAGGGTTAGTACGGGAGAGGGGAGAGGGGAGGGTTAGTACGGGAGCAGGGAGAGAGGGGAGGGTTAGTACGGGGTGCAGGGGAGAGGGGGAGGGTTAGTACAGGGTGCAGGGAGAGAGGGGAGGGTTAGTACGGGGATCAGGGAGAGGGGGAGGGTTAGTACGGGAGCAGGGAGAGAGGGGGAGGGTTAGTACGGGGAGCAGGGAGAGAGGGGGAGGGTTAGTACGGGGTGCAGGGAGAGGGGGAGGGTTAGTACGGGGTGCAGGGAGAGAGGGGAGGGTTAGTACGGGGAGCAGGGAGAGGGGGAGGGTTAGTACGGGGAGCAGGGAGAGGGGGAGGGTTAGTACGGGAGCAGGGAGAGAGGGGAGGGTTAGTACGGGGGCAGGGAGAGAGGGGAGGGTTAGTACGGGGCGCAGGGAGAGAGGAGAGGGGGACGGGTTAGTACTGGGGTGCAGGGAGAGAGGGGGAAGGGTTAGTACGGGCGAGGAAGAGAGGGGGACGGGTTAGTGCAGGGAGAGGGGAGGGTTAGTACGGGGAGCAGGGAGAGAGGGGAGGGTTAGTACGGGAGCAGGGAGAGAGGGGACGGGTTAGTACGGGGAGCAGGGAGAGAGGGGGAGGGTTAGTACGGGGAGCAGGGAGAGAGGGGAGGGTTAGTACGAGGTGGAGAGGGGGACGGGTTAGTACGGGGAGCAGAGGAAGGATTGATGAATGATGGAGGATGAATGATGGAGAGGACGGAGGATGAATGATGGAGAGGACGGAGGAAGGATAGATGACTGAGGGAGAGGGATAGATGACTGAGGAGAGGGAGAGATGACTGAGGGAGAGGGATAGATGACTGAGGGAGAGATGACTGAGGGAGAGATGACTGAGGAGAGGGATAGATGACTGAGGGAGAGGGATAGATGACTGAGGGAGGGATAGATGACTGAGGAGAGGGATAGATGACTGAGGGAGAGGGATAGATGACTGAGGGAGAGGGATAGATGACTGAGGGAGAGGGATAGATGACTGAGGGAGAGGGATAGATGACTGAGGGAGAGGGATAGATGACTGAGGGAGAGGGATAGAGGACTGAGGGAGAGGGATAGATGAGGGAGAGGGATAGATGACTGAGGGAGAGGGATAGATGACTGAGGGAGAGGGATAGATGACTGAGGGAGAGGGATAGATGACTGAGGGAGAGGGATAGATGACTGAGGGAGAGGGATAGATGACTGAGGGAGAGGGATAGATGACTGAGGGAGAGGGATAGATGACTGAGGGAGAGGGATAGATGACTGAGGGAGAGGGATAGAGGACTGAGGGAGAGGGATAGAGGACTGAGGGAGAGGGATAGATGACTGAGGGAGAGGGATAGATGACTGAGGGAGAGGGATAGATGACTGAGGGAGAGGGATAGATGACTGAGGGAGAGGGATAGATGACTGAGGGAGAGGGATAGATGACTGAGGGAGAGGGATAGAGGACTGAGGGAGAGGGATAGAGGACTGAGGGAGAGGGATAGATGACTGAGGGAGAGGGATAGATGACTGAGGGAGAGGGATAGATGACTGAGGGAGAGGGATAGATGACTGAGGGAGAGGGATAGATGACTGAGGGAGAGGATAGAGGACTGAGGGAGAGATGACTGAGGGAGAGGGATAGATGACTGAGGGAGAGGGATAGAGGACTGAGGGAGAGGGATAGAGGACTGAGGGAGAGATGACTGAGGGAGAGGGATAGATGACTGAGGGAGAGGGATAGAGGACTGAGGGAGAGGGATAGAGGACTGAGGAGAGGGATAGATGACTGAGGGAGAGGGATAGATGACTGAGGGAGAGGGATAGATGACTGAGGGAGAGGGATAGAGGACTGAGGGAGAGGGATAGAGGACTGAGGGAGAGGGATAGAGGACTGAGGGAGAGGGATAGATGACTGAGGGAGAGGGATAGATGACTGAGGGAGAGGGATAGATGACTGAGGGAGAGGGATAGATGACTGAGGGAGAGGGATAGATGACTGAGGGAGAGGGATAGAGGACTGAGGGAGAGGGATAGAGGACTGAGGGAGAGGGATAGATGACTGAGGGAGAGGGATAGATGACTGAGGGAGAGGGATAGATGACTGAGGGAGAGGGATAGATGACTGAGGGAGAGGGATAGATGACTGAGGGAGAGGGATAGATGACTGAGGGAGAGGGATAGATGACTGAGGGAGAGGGATAGATGACTGAGGGAGAGGGATAGAGGACTGAGGGAGAGGGATAGATGACTGAGGGAGAGGGATAGATGACTGAGGGAGAGGATAGATGACTGAGGGAGAGGGATAGATGAGGGAGAGGGATAGATGAGGGAGAGGGATAGATGACTGAGGGAGAGGGATAGATGACTGAGGGAGAGGGATAGATGAGGGAGAGGGATAGAGGACTGAGGGAGAGGGATAGAGGACTGAGGGAGAGGGATAGATGACTGAGGGAGAGGGATAGATGACTGAGGGAGAGGGATAGATGACTGAGGGAGAGGGATAGATGACTGAGGAGAGGGATAGAGGACTGAGGGAGAGGGATAGAGGACTGAGGGAGAGGGATAGAGGACTGAGGGAGAGGGATAGAGGACTGAGGGAGAGGGATAGAGGACTGAGGGAGAGATGACTGAGGGAGAGGGATAGATGACTGAGGGAGAGGGATAGAGGACTGAGGGAGAGGGATAGAGGACTGAGGGAGAGGGATAGATGACTGAGGGAGAGGGATAGAGGACTGAGGGAGAGGGATAGAGGACTGAGGGAGAGGGATAGATGACTGAGGGAGAGGGATAGAGGACTGAGGGAGAGGGATAGATGACTGAGGGAGAGGGATAGATGACTGAGGGAGAGGGATAGATGACTGAGGGAGAGGGATAGATGACTGAGGGAGAGGGATAGAGACTGAGGGAGAGATGACTGAGGGAGAGGGATAGATGACTGAGGGAGAGGGATAGAGGACTGAGGGAGAGGGATAGAGGACTGAGGGAGAGATGACTGAGGAGAGGGATAGATGACTGAGGGAGAGGGATAGAGGACTGAGGGAGAGGGATAGAGGACTGAGGGAGAGGGATAGATGACTGAGGGAGAGGGATAGAGGACTGAGGGAGAGGGATAGATGACTGAGGGAGAGGGATAGATGACTGAGGGAGAGGGATAGATGACTGAGGGAGAGGGATAGATGACTGAGGGAGAGGGATAGATGACTGAGGGAGAGGGATAGATGACTGAGGGAGAGGGATAGAGGACTGAGGGAGAGGGATAGAGGACTGAGGGAGAGGGATAGAGGACTGAGGGAGAGGGATAGAGGACTGAGGGAGAGGGATAGAGGACTGAGGGAGAGGGATAGAGGACTGAGGGAGAGGGATAGAGGACTGAGGGAGAGGGATAGAGGACTGAGGGAGAGGGATAGATGACTGAGGGAGAGGGATAGATGACTGAGGGAGAGGGATAGAGGACTGAGGGAGAGGGATAGATGACTGAGGGAGAGGGATAGATGACTGAGGGAGAGGGATAGATGACTGAGGGAGAGGGATAGATGACTGAGGGAGAGGGATAGATGACTGAGGGAGAGGGATAGATGACTGAGGGAGAGGGATAGATGACTGAGGGATAGATGACTGAGGGAGAGGGATAGAGAGACAATCTGCACTAGAGGTCGACCGATTATAATTTTTCAACGCCGATACAGATTATTGGAGGACCAAAAAAAGCCGATACCGATTAAATCGGGCGATTTTTTACATTTATTTGTAATAATGACAATTACAACAATACTGAATGAACACTTATTTTAACTTAATATAATACATCAATAAAAATCTATTTAGCCTCAAATAAATAATGAAACATGTTTAATTTGGTTTAAATAATGCAAAAACAAAGTGTTGGAGAAAAAAGTAAAAGTGCAATATGTGCCATGTAAGAAAGCTAACGTTTCAGTTCCTTGCTCAGAACATGAGAACATATGAAAGCTGGTGGTTCCTTTTAACATGAGACTTCAATATTCCCAGGTAAGAAGTTTTAGGTTGTAGTGGTTATAGTTATTATAGGACTATTTCCCTCTATACCATTTGTATTTCATTAAACTTTGACTATTGGATGTTCTTATAGGCACTTTAGTAATGCCAGTGTAACAGTATAGCTTCCGTCCCCTCTCGGTCCTCCCTGGGCTCGAACCAGCAACACATCGACAACAGCCACCATCGAAGCAGTGTTACCCATGCAGAGCAAGGGGAACAACTGATAGAGGAAATTATGGTTGAAATTATTAATTATGTATACATTATTGATTAGAACCATTTATTCTAATACTATTATGTTATGGTATGAAAAGTATGAGTTCTTGGTTAAAGCTGTTACTGAAAATGTAAGCAGAACGAATTAATTGTCTGTGCCTCTTGGGAAGGTTAAGGGGAGAGATGATATAGCTTTTCAGACAAGATAAGAATGTTTGGGTTATGTTCCATTAGGGGAGAAAAAGTATATATTTTAGACAGATTGGAATGTCTGTTTTATGAGGGGAGTAGAAGATCTCCAGGCCTGAGTATACTACGCTATTGTAAGGATGGGAGAGAGTGTGAAACTGATGACGTCATTTTATGTTCTCTCTTTAAAATGTAATGTTCTTTGTATTTTGGGTCAGTACTCATCAAGAATAAATGCTGAACTTGTTTTTAAGACTGGTCTCTTGCTAATTCATGGAAATGATAAACTTACAACTTATCATGAAATAGATAAGAGTGTGAATTTGGTTTTGGCTGCATGTAGAATTCCTCTATCAATAACTACTCCAAGTCTCAGAGCGAGTGACGTTTAATATAATAATAATAATATATGCCATTTAGCAGACGCTTTTATCCAAAGCGACTTACAGTCATGTGTGCATACATTCTACGTATGGGTGGTCCCGGGGATCGAACCCACTACCCTGGCGTTACAAGCGCCATGCTCTACCAACTGAGCTACAGAAGGACCATAGTTTGAAACGCTATTAGCGCGCACCCCGCTAACTAGCTAGCCATTTCCCATCGGTTATACCAGCCTAGTCTCGTTAGTTGATAGGCTTGAAGTCATAAACAGCTCAATGCTTGAAGCACAACGAAGAGCTGCTGGCAAAACGCAGGAAAGTGCTGTTTGAATGAATGCTTAGGAGCCTGCTGCTGCCTCCCATCGCTCAGTCAGACTGCTCTATCAAATCATAGACTTAATTATAACATGATAACACACAGAAATACGAGCCTTAGGTCATTAATATGGTCGAATCCGGAAACGATCATCTGGAAAACAAGACGTTTATTCTTTCAGTGAAATAAGGAACCATTCCTAAGGCATCCATCGGTCATTCCTAAGGCATCCATCGGTCGTTCCTAAGGCATCCATCGGTCATTCCTAAGGCATCCATCGGTCGTTCCTAAGGCATCCATCGGTCGTTCCTAAGGCATCCATTAGGCATCCATGGTCGTTCCTAAGGCATCCATCGGTCATTCCTAAGGCATCCATCGGTCGACGTTCCTAAGGCATCCATCTTTCTAAGGCATCCATCGGTCGTTCCTAAGGCATCCATCGGTCGTTCCTAAGGCATCCATCGGTCGTTCCTAAGGCATCCATCGGTCGTTCCTAAGGCATCCATCGGTCGTTCCTAAGGCATCCATCGGTCGTTCCTAAGGCATCCATCGGTCGTCTAAGGCATCCATCGGTCATTCCTAAGGCATCCATCGGTCGTCCTAAGGCATCCATCGGTCGTTCCTAAGGCATCCATCGGTCGTTCCTAAGGCATCCATCGGTCATTCCTAAGGCATCCATCGGTCGTTCTAAGGCATCCATCGGTCATTCCTAAGGCATCCATCGGTCGTTCCTAAGGCATCCATCGGTCATTCCTAAGGCAACCATCGGTCGTTCCTAAGGCATCCATCGGTCCTAAGGCATCCATCGGTCGTTCCTAAGGCATCCATCGGTCGTTCCTAAGGCATCCATCGGTCGTTCCTAAGGCATCCATCGGGTTCCTAAGGCATTCCTAAGGCATCCATCGGTCGTTCCTAAGGCATCCATCGGTCGTTCCTAAGGCATCCATCGGTCGTTCCTAAGGCATCCATCGGTCGTTCCTAAGGCATCCATCGGTCGTTCCTAAGGCATCCATCGGTCATTCCTAAGGCATCCATCGGTCATTCCTAAGGCATCCATCGGTCGTTCCTAAGGCATCCATCGGTCGTTCCTAAGGCATCCATCGGTCGTTCCTAAGGCATCCATCGGTCGTTCTAAGGCATCCATCGGTCGTTCCTAAGGCATCCATCGGTCGTTCTAAGGCATCCATCGGTCGTAAGGCATCCATCGGTCCTAAGGCATCCATCGGTCGTTCCTAAGGCATCCATCGGTCGTTCCTAAGGCATCCATCGGTCGTTCCTAAGGCATCCATCGGTCGTTCCTAAGGCATCCATCGGTCGTTCCTAAGGCATCCATCGGTCGTTCCTAAGGCATCCATCGGTCGTTCCTAAGGCATCCATCGGTCGTTCCTAAGGCATCCATCGGTCGTTCCTAAGGCATCCATCGGTCATTCCTAAGGCATCCATCGGTCATTCCTAAGGCATCCATCGTTCATTCCTAAGGCATCCCTGAGTCTAAATATTGCTGGTACTTTGTACAACCTTCAATGTTATGTCATAATTATGTACAATTCTGGCTAATTAATTACGGTCTTTGTTAGGAAGAAATGGTCTTCACGCATTTCGCAACGAGCCAGACGGCCCAAACTGCTGCATGAACCCTGACTCTGTTTGCACGGGAACGCAAGAGAAGTGACAATTTAACTAGTTCAAGGAAATTCACGTTAGCAGGCAATGTTAACTAAATATGCAGGTTTAAAAATATATACTTGTGTATTGACATTAAGAAAGGTGTTGATGTTTATGGTTAGGTACACACATTGGTGCAACGACTGCTTTTATCGCGAATACGCTTGTTAAATCACCCGTCTGGCGAAGTAGGCTGTGATTCAATGATAAATTAACAGGCACCGCATCGATTATATGCAACGCAGGACAAGCTAGATAAACTAGTAATATCAACCGTGTGTAGTTAACTAGTGATTATGTTAAGATTGATTGTTTTTTATAAGTTAAGTTTAATGCTAGCTAGCAACTAACCTTGGCTCCTTGCTGCCCTCTATTAGGTAGTCAGCCTGCCACGCAGGCTCCTCGTGGAGTGCAATGTAAGGCAGGTGGTCAGAGCGTTGGACTAGTTAACCGAAAGGTTGCAAAAACAAATCCCCGAGCTGACAAGGTACAACTCTGTTGTTCTGCCCCTGAAGGCAGGTAACCCACCGTTCCTAGGCCGTCAGTGAAAATAAGAATTTGTTCTTAACTGTCTTGCCTAGTTAAATCATATATATATATATATATTTTTTTACACCTTTTGTTTTAATAATTCGGCAAATCAGTGTCCAAAAATATAGATTACCGATTGTTGAAAACTTGAAAATCGGCCCGAATTAAATCGGCCATTCCGATTAATCGGTCGACCTCTAATCTGCACCTCCAACTCCATGTCATGAGGGGGATAGAGAATGGAGGAAATATCTGATCCGTGTCAGGAATAAAGGGGACGAACAGAGAGAGAAACTGACCAATCGTAGCAGAGTTTCCTCCTTAAGCTGTTTGCGTGCCTCTCCCAGCACCTGGCCGTCTGCCAAGCCGTCCCCTGACCGCGACGCCTGGTGAGACAACATGGAGCACATTACATGATATACAACTCAATTATTACACCCTGCAACATACTACCAAGTACACCCTACAACATACAGCCAAGTACACCCTACAACATACAGCCAGGTACACCCTACAACATACAGCCAAGTACACCCTACAACATATAGCCAAGTACACCCTACAACATACAGTCAAGTACACCCTACACCATACAGACAGGTACACCCTACACCATACAGACAGGTACACCCTACAACATACAGACAGGTACACCCTACAACATACAGACAGGTACACCCTACAACATACAGACAGGTACACCCTACAACATACAGACAGGTACACCCGACAACATACAGCCAAGTACACCCTACAACATACAGTCAAGTACACCCTACAACATACAGCCAAGAATACCCTACAACATACAGTCAAGTACACCCTACAACATACAGCCAAGTACACCCTACAACATACAGCCAAGTACACCCTACAACATACAGCCAAGTACACCCTACAACATACAGCCAAGTACACCCTACAACATACAGCCAAGTACACCCTACAGCCAAGTACACCCTACAACATACAGCCAACACCCTACAGCCAAGTACACCCTACAACATACAGCCAAGTACACCCTACAGCATACAGCCAAGTACACCCTACAACATACAGCCAAGTACACCCTACAGCCAAGTACACCCTACAACATACAGCCAAGTACACCCTACACCCTACAGCCAAGTACACCCTACAACATACAGCCAAGTACACCCTACAACATACAGCCAAGTACACCCTACAGCATACAGCCAAGTACACCCTACAACATACAGCCAAGTACACCCTACAGCCAAGTACACCCTACAACATACAGCCAAGTACACCCTACAACATACAGCCAAGTACACCCTACAACATATAGCCAAGTACACCCTACAACATACAGCCAAGTACACCCTACAACATACAGCCAAGTACACCCTACAACATACAGCCAAGTACACCCTACAACATACAGCCAAGTACACCCTACAACATACAGCCAAATACACCCTACAACATACAGCCAAGTACACCCTACAACATACAGCCAAACACCCTACAACATACAGCCAAGTACACCCTACAACATACAGCCAAGTACACCCTACAACATACAGCCAAATACACCCTACAACATACAGCCAGTACACCCTACAGCCAAGTACACCCTACAACATACAGCCAAGTACACCCTACAACATATAGCCAAGTACACCCTACAGCCAAGTACACCCTACAACATACAGCCAAGTACACCCTACAACATACAGCCAAGTACACCCTACAACATACAGCCAAGTACACCCTACAACATACAGCCAAGTACACCCTACAACATACAGCCAAGTACACCCTACAACATACAGCCAAGTACACCCTACAACATACAGCCAAGTACACCCTACAACATACAGCCAAGTACACCCTACAACATACAGCCAAGTACACCCTACAGCCAAGTACACCTACAACATACAGCCAAGTACACCCTACACCCTACAGCCAAGTACACCCTACAGCCAAGTACACCCTACAACATACAGCCAAGTACACCCTACAGCATACAGCCAAGTACACCCTACAACATACAGCCAAGTACACCCTACAACATACAGCCAAGTACACCCTACAACATACAGCCAAATACACCCTACAACATACAGCCAAGTACACCCTACAACATACAGCCAAATACACCCTACAACATACAGCCAAATACACCCTACAACATACATCCAAGTACACCCTACAACATACAGCCAAGTACACCCTACAGCCAAGTACACCCTACAGCCAAGTACACCCTACAACATACAGCCAAGTACACCCTACAACATACAGCCAAGTACACCCAACAACATACAGCCAGGTACACCCTACACCCTACAGCCAAGTACACCCTACAACATACAGCCAAGTACACCCTACAACATACAGCCAAGTACACCCTACAGCATACAGCCAAGTACACCCTACAGCATACAGCCAAGTACACCCTACAACATACAGCCAAGTACACCCTACAGCCAAGTACACCCTACAACATACAGCCAAGTACACCCTACACCCTACAGCCAAGTACACCCTACAGCCAAGTACACCCTACAACATACAGCCAAGTACACCCTACAGCATACAGCCAAGTACACCCTACAACATACAGCCAAGTACACCCTACAGCCAAGTACACCCTACAACATACAGCCAAGTACACCCTACAACATACAGCCAAGTACACCCTACAACATACAGCCAAGTACACCCTACAACATACAGCCAAGTACACCCTACAACATACAGCCAAGTACACCCTACAACATATAGCCAAGTACACCCTACAACATATAGCCAAGTACACCCTACAACATACAGCCAAGTACACCCTACAACATACAGCCAAGTACACCCTACAACATACAGCCAAGTACACCCTACAACATACAGCCAAATACACCCTACAACATACAGCCAAGTACACCCTACAACATACAGCCAAGTACACCCTACAACATACAGCCAAGTACACCCTACAACATATAGCCAAGTACACCCTACAACATATAGCCAAGTACACCCTACAACATACAGCCAAGTACACCCTACAACATACAGCCAAGTACACCCTACAACATACAGCCAAGTACACCCTACAACATACAGCCAAGTACACCCTACAGCCAAGTACACCCTACAACCTACAGCCAAGTACACCCAACAACATACAGCCAGGTACACCCTACACCCTACAGCCAAGTACACCCTACAACATACAGCCAAGTACACCCTACAACATACACCCTACATACGAGATATTTCTGAAAATGTTTGAGGGGTGGACAACCTTGCGACTGGACTCTAGCTGGTAGGAGCTCTCCTCCTTGACTCGTTCCACATCCTCCTGTAGGGTGATGATCCGGTTGTTGGCTACTGCAAGCTGGACAGACCACACAGCAGGTTACAAACATACATTACTAATGTAGTCTACTGCAAGCTGGACAGACCACACAGCAGTGGGCTTCTAGAAAAGCACCTCTCGGCACCGTAGTGCAGTGGCAAAACGCACGGTAGAAATGAGAACCAGGTAGAAACTAACCAGCCCACCTCTTCAGTGAGCTTGGTGTTGGACTTCTCCATAGTGTCCACTTTGGCCTGCAGGTTGTTGACCGAAGCACTCAGGTGTCTGTTGAGCTCCTCAACGTAGTTCTTCTGGTCCAGGATGGCTGTGATCTGTCCATCCCTGGTGGGAGACGAGACACAATACAAAACATGTGGTAAGTAGGTAGGGCCGTGTCTCTCAACACTAGGGCCGTGTCTCTCAACACTAGGGCCGTGTCTCTCAACACTAGGGCCGTGTCTCTCTCACTAGGGCCGTGTCTCTCTCAGCGCTAGGGCCGCGTCTCTCTCAGCGCTAGGGCCGCGTCTCTCTCAGCGCTAGGGCCGCGTCTCTCTCAGCGCTAGGGCCGCGTCTCTCTCAGCGCTAGGGCCGCGTCTCTCTCAGCGCTAGGGCCGCGTCTCTCTCAGCGCTAGGGCCGCGTCTCTCTCAGCGCTAGGGCCGCGTCTCTCTAGGGCCGTGTCTCTCTAGGGCCGTGTCTCTCTAGGGCCGTGTCTCTCTAGGGCCGTGTCTCTCTAGGGCCGTGTCTCTCTAGGGCCGTGTCTCTCAGCACTAGGGCCGTGTCTCTCAACACTAGGGCCGTGTCTCTCAACACTAGGGCCGTGTCTCTCAACACTAGGGCCGTCTCTCTCAACACTAGGGCCGTGTCTCTCAACACTAGGGCCGTGTCTCTCAACACTAGGCCCGTCTCTCTCAACACTAGGGCCGTGTCTCTCAACACTAGGGCCGTGTCTCTCAACACTAGGGCCGTGTCTCTCAACACTAGGGCCGTGTCTCCTCAGCGCTAGGGCCGCGTCTCCTCAGCGCTAGGGCCGCGTCTCCTCAGCGCTAGGGCCGCGTCTCCTCAGCGCTAGGGCCGCGTCTCCTCAGCGCTAGGGCCGCGTCTCCTCAGCGCTAGGGCCGCGTCTCCTCAGCGCTAGGGCCGCGTCTCCTCAGCGCTAGGGCCGCGTCTCCTCAGCGCTAGGGCCGCGTCTCCTCAGCGCTAGGGCCGCGTCTCCTCAGCGCTAGGGCCGCGTCTCCTCAACACTAGGGCCGCGTCTCCTCAGCACTAGGGCCGTGTCTCTCAACACTAGGGCCGTGTCTCTCAACACTAGGGCCGTGTCTCTCAACACTAGGGCCGTGTCTCTCAACACTAGGGCCGTGTCTCTCAACACTAGGGCCGTGTCTCTCAACACTAGGGCCGTGTCTCTCAACACTAGGGCTGTGTCTCTCAACACTAGGGTCGTGTCTCTCTCAACACTAGGGTCGTGTCTCTCTCAACACTAGGGTCGTGTCTCTCTCAACACTAGGGTCGTGTCTCTCTCAACACTAGGGTCGTGTCTCTCTCAACACTAGGGTCGTGTCTCTCTCAACACTAGGGTCGTGTCTCTCTCAACACTAGGGTCGTGTCTCTCTCAACACTAGGGTCGTGTCTCTCTCAACACTAGGGTCGTGTCTCTCAACACTAGGGTCGTGTCTCTCAACACTAGGGTCGTGTCTCTCAACACTAGGGCCGTGTCTCTCTAGGGTCGTGTCTCCTCAACACTAGGGCCGCGTCTCCTCAGCACTAGGGCCGCGTATCCTCAACACTAGGGCCGTGTCTCCTCAGCACTAGGGCCGTGTATCCTCAAGGTGAGGAGAGGAGGAACTCACCCTTCTACAGTCTTGCTGCTGTGACCTCCATCCTTAAGATACATGGAGAAGTCTATCACCCCGACCTGGAAACAGGAAACAGACAGACACTGGCATTAACACTTCAGTTAGTTAGAGAAACACAGAATCTGGATAAATCTGTCATGTTTATAAAAGATGTGGATTGTCCCGGTCAAATGAAGGTAATACAGCCGCTTTGGAAAGTAAATGTATAGTGTACTGACTACAGTGTAAATGTATAGTGTACTGACTACAGTGTAAATGTATAGTGTACTGACTACAGTGTAAATGTATAGTGTACTGACTACAGTGTAAATGTATAGTGTACTGACTACAGTGTAAATGTATAGTGTACTGACTACAGTGTAAATGTATAGTGTACTGACTACAGTGTAAATGTATAGTGTACTGACTACAGTGTAACTACACAGTGTACTGACTACAGTGTAACTACAGTGTAAATGCAGTGTAACTACAGTGTACTGACTACAGTGTACTGACTACAGTGTAAATGCAGTGTAACTACAGTGTACTGACTACAGTGTAACCACAGTGTACTGACTACAGTGTAACTACACAGTGTACTAACTACAGTGTAAATGCAGTGTAAATGTATAGTGTACTGACTACAGTGTAACTACACAGTGTACTGACTACAGTGTAACTACAGTGTAAATGTATAGTGTACTGACTACAGTGTAACTACAGTGTAACTACAGTGTAACTACAGTGTACTGACTACAGTGTAACTACAGTGTACTGACTACAGTGTACTGACTACAGTGTAACCACAGTGTACTGACTACAGTGTAACTACAGTGTACTGACTACAGTGTAACTACAGTGTAAATGTATAGTGTACTAACTACAGTGTAACTACAGTGTAACTACAGTGTAGAACCTGTGAGTCCAGGTCTTCTCCTTTCATACAGAGGTTGGCATCGATGACGTTCAACCCAACCAGCAGCCCGGCGATCACGGCTCCCTCCTCCTCCATCATGAGAGCATTGGCCTCGTAGAACTCACTGTTAACACACACCATCGGCCTCATTAAACAACACTGTTAACACACACACACGGCCTCATTAAACAACACTGTTAACACACACACACACACCATCGGCCTCATTAAACAACACTAACACACACACGGCCTCATTAAACAACACTGTTAACACACACACGGCCTCATTAAACAACACTGTTAACGCACACACACACCATCGGCCTCATTAAACAACACTGTTAACACACACACCATCGGCCTCATTAAACAACACTGTTACACACACACACACACCATCGGCCTCATTAAACAACACTGTTAACACACACACACACCATCGGCCTCATTAAACACTGTTAACACACACACACACACACACACACACACACACACACACACACACACACACACACACGGCCTCATTGAACAACTCCCTGGCAACGTATGCGCTCTCACACACACACCTGAGCAGGTCCTTTCTGTTGATGATGGTCTTCATGTAGTCTGACAGCTTCTTCTGCATCAGGGCCAATCGCAGCCAGGCCCGCCCTCTTCCTAACGGGGTTCTGGTGAGTGACAGGGGTTTGTTTACACCAATCACATATCAACTGAACGGTGAGTGACAGAGATTTACACCAAACAGATAGCGTGTGACATCAATACAACCAATCCACACATTTCTTATTAACAAACTATAGTTTTGGCAAGTCGGTTAGGACATCTACTTTGTGCTTGACACAAGTAATTTTTCCAACAATTGTTTACAGACAGATTATTTCACTTATATCACAATTCCAGTGGGTCAGAAGTTTACATACACTAAGTTGACTGTGCCTTTAAACAGCTTGGAAAATTCCAGAAAATGGATGTAATGGCTTTAGAAGCTTCTGATAGGCTAATTGACATAATTTGAGTCAATTGGAGGTGTACCTGTGGATGTATTTCATGGTCTACCTTCAAACTCAGTGCCTCTTTGCTTGACATCATGGGAAAATCTAAAGAAATCAGCCAAGACCTCAGAAAAGAAATTGTAGACCTCCACAAGTCTGGTACCTCCTTGGGAGCAATTTCCAAATGCCTGAAGGTACCACGTTCATCTGTACAAACAATAGTACGCAAGTCTAAACACCATGGGACCACGCAGCCATCATACCGCTCAGGAAGGAGACACGTTCTGTCTCCTAGAGATGAACGTACTTTGGTGCAAAACGTGCAAATGAATCCCAGAACAACAGCAAAGGACCTTGTGAAGATGCTGGAGGAAACCGGTACAAAAGTATCTAAATCCACAGTAAAACGAGTCTTATATCCACCTAACCTGAAAGGCCGCTCAGCAAGGAAGAAGCCACTGCTCCAAAACTGCCATGAAAAAGCCAGACTACGGTTTGCAAATGCACATGGGGACAAAGATCGTACTTTGTGGAGAAATGTCCTCTGGTCTGATAAAACAAAAGTGGAAATGTTTGGTCATAATGACCATTGTTATTTTTGGAGGAAAAGGGGGAGGCTTGCAAGCCGAAGAACACCATCCCAACCGTGAAGCACGGGGTGGCAGCATCATGTTGTGGGGGTGGCAGCATCATGTTGTGGGTGTGGCAGCATCATGTTGTTGGGGTGGCAGCATCATGTTGTGGGGGTGGCAGCATCATGTTGTGGGGGTGGCAGCATCATGTTGTGGGATGCTTTGCTGCTGGAGGGACTGGTGCACTTCACAAAATAGATGGCATCATGAGGATGGAAAATTATGTTGCTTCAATATTTCCACATCTCAAGACATCAGTAAGGAAGTTAAAGCTTGGTCGCAAATGGGTCTTCCAAACGGACAATGACCCCAAGCATACTTCCAAAGTTGTGGCAAAAAGTCAAGGTATTGGAGTGGCCATCACAAAGCCCTGACCTCAAACCTATCAATGATATAGAACATTTGTGGGCAGAACTGAAAAAGCATGTGCGAGTAAGGAGGCCTACAAACCTGACTCCGTTACACCAGCTCAGGAGGAATGGGACAAAATTCACCCAACTTATTGTGGGAAGCTTGTGGAAGGCTACCCAAAACTTTTGACCCAAGTTAAACAATTTAAAAGGCAATGCTACCAAATCCTAATTGAGTGTATGTAAACTTCTGACCCACTGAGAATGTAATGAAGGAAATAAAAGCTGAAATAAAATCACTCTACTATTGTGACATTAGATGCAGTCTTAGGGACGGCGTTGGTCAGACAGGAAGAGGACATTAGGGACGGCGTCGGTCAGACAGGAAGAGGACATTAGGGACGGCGTCAGTCAGGCGGGAAGAGGACATTAGGGACGGCGTTAGTCAGAAGGGAATTAGGACGTTAGGGAGGACATTAGTCAGCGTTAGTCAGGAAGAGGACATTAGGGGGACGGCGTTAGTCAGGAAGAGGACATTAGGGACGGCGTTAGTCACGTTAGGGAAGAGGACATTAGGGACGGCGTTAGTCAGACGGGAAGAGGACATTAGGGACGGCGTTAGTCAGGAAGAGGACATTAGGGACGGCGTTAGTCAGGAAGAGGACATTAGGGACGGCGTTAGTCAGGAAGAGGACATTAGGGACGGCGTTAGTCAGGAAGAGGACATTAGGGACGGCGTTAGTCAGGAAGAGGACATTAGGGACGGCGTTAGTCAGGAAGAGGACATTAGGGACGGCGTTAGTCAGGAAGAGGACATTAGGGACGGCGTTAGTCAGGAAGAGGACATTAGGGACGGCGTTAGTCAGGAAGAGGACATTAGGGACGGCGTTAGTCAGGAAGAGGACATTAGGGACGGCGTTAGACAGGAAGAGGACATTAGGGACGGCGTTAGTCAGGAAGAGGACATTAGGGACGGCGTTAGTCAGGAAGAGGACATTAGGGACGGCGTTAGTCAGGAAGAGGACATTAGGGACGGCGTTAGTCAGGAAGAGGACATTAGGGACGGCGTTAGTCAGGAAGAGGACATTAGGGACGGCGTTAGACAGGAAGAGGACATTAGGGACGGCGTTAGTAGACAGGAAGAGGACATTAGGGACGGCGTTAGACAGGAAGAGGACATTAGGGACGGCGTTAGTCAGGAAGAGGACATTAGGGACGGCGTTAGTCAGGAAGAGGACATTAGGGACGGCGTTAGTCAGACGGGAAGAGGACATTAGGGACGGCGTTAGTCAGACGGGAAGAGGACATTAGGGACGGCGTTAGTCAGGAAGAGGACATTAGGGACGGCGTTAGACAGGAAGAGGACATTAGGGACAGCGTTAGACAGGAAGAGGACATTAGGGACGGTGGCAGTCAGGAAGAGGACATTAGGGACGGCGTTAGACAGGAAGAGGACATTAGGGACGGCGTTAGACAGGAAGAGGACATTAGGGACGGCGTTAGACAGGAAGAGGACATTAGGGACGGCGTTAGACAGGAAGAGGACATTAGGGACGGCGTTAGACAGGAAGAGGACATTAGGGACGGCGTTAGACAGGAAGAGGACATTAGGGACGGCGTTAGTCAGGAAGAGGACATTAGGGACGGCGTTAGTCAGGAAGAGGACATTAGGGACGGCGTTAGTCAGGAAGAGGACATTAGGGACGGCGTTAGTCAGACGGGAAGAGGACATTAGGGACGGCGTTAGACAGGAAGAGGACATTAGGCACAGCATTAGACAGGAAGAGGACATTAGGGACAGCGTTAGTCAGGAAGAGGACATTAGGGACGGTGGCAGTCAGGAAGAGGACATTAGGGACGGCGTTAGACAGGAAGAGGACATTAGGGACGGCGTTATTCAGGCGCAGGTCTTACTTGAGTCCTGGCAGGTCTTTGACGCTGGCGGTGATCTCTCCAGCCTCAGGGGTGAGTTTCTCCACCAGCTCCAGGGCCCCCCAGAAAGACTTGTTCTGCCCCAGGAACGTCTTTTTGGCTGAGGGGGTCGGTAGAGGGAACGTTAGGCCAACAATACTACACAACACCAATGCTAAGATCATCCTGACAGGGCACTTCTAAGCATCCTGAATGTACAGAATCAGTAGGTTATAAATCCAGGAACGTCTTCTTGGCTGAGGGGGTCGGCAGAGGAAGAGGGTTTGAGGACAAGCGGATGAGGGGTGTTAGGCAGAGGAAGAGGGTTTGAGGACAAGCGGATGAGGGGTGTTTAGACAGAGGAAGAGGGTTTGAGGACAAGCGGATGAGGGGTGTTAGGCAGAGGAAGAGGGTTTGAGGACAAGCGGATGAGGGGTGTTAGACAGAGGGTCTAGTTAAGACCAAGAAAGCTTTAGGTTTCCTTTTTTACGCTTAAAACCTCTGGGCTAAACTCTTCTTCTAAGTTGCGTAAATGTACAAAACCAATAGCTTGTTTCACATACATACAGATCCTTCAGAAAGTATTCACACCCCTTGACTTATCACACATTTTGTTTTGTTACAGCCTGAATTCAAAATGGATTAAAACAAAAAGTCACCCATCTACACCCATCATAAAGTGAAAACATAGTTAGACCGTTTTTCAAATTTATTGAAAATTAAACAGAAATATCTAAATTTACATAAGTGGTTCACACCCCTGAGTCAAGACACGTTAGAATCACCTTTGTCATAGATTACAGCTGTGAGTCTTTCTGGGTAAGTCTCTAAGAGTGATGACAGCTGTGAGTCTATAAAAGCTTTGCACACCTGGATTGTACAATATTTGCACATTATTCTTTTTTAAATTCTTCAACCTCTGTCAAGTTGGTTGTTGATTATGATAAACCGACATTTTCAATGCAATTTAATTTCAATTTAAGTCAAAACTTTAACACGGCCACTCAGGAACATTCAACATCGTCTTGGTAAGCAACTCCACTCTAGATCTGGCCTTGTGTTTTAGGTTATTGTCCTGCTGAAAGGTTAATTCATCTCCTAATGTCTGGTGGAAAGAAGACTGAACTAGGTTTTCCTCGAGGATTTTCCCTGTGCTTAGCTCTATTTCGTTTCTTTGTATTCTAAAGAACTCCCTTGTCCTTGCCGATGACAAGCACACCCATAACATGATGCAGCCACCACCATGCTTGATTTGCCTCAAACACTTTGTATTCAGGACATGAAGTTAATTCCTTTCCCATATTCTTTGCAGTTTTACTTTAGTGCCTTATTGCAAACAGGAAGCTGGTTTAGGAATATTTGTATTTTGTACAGGCTTCCTTCTTTTCACTCTGTCCATTAGGTTAGTATTGTGGAGTAACTACAATGTTGTTGATCCATCCTCAGTTTTCTCCTCTCACAGCCATTAAAATCTGTAACTGTTTTAAAGTCACCATTGACCTCATGGTGAAATCCCTGAGCGGTTGAAAAACATCCCTGGTCCTTGTGGTTGAGTCTGTGTTTGAAATTCCCTGAGGGACCTTAGAGATAATTATATGTGTGGGGCATCAGAGATGAGGGAGTCATTCAGAAACCATGTTAACCTGTTACTCCTACCCCTTACTTTTTCGAACATTCTGTTAAAAATCGCGCAACATTTCAGCGCCCTGCTACTCATGCCAGGAATATAGTATATGCATATGGTTAGTATGTGTGGATAGAAAACACTCAGACGTTTATAAAACTGGTTAAATCACGGCTGTGACTATAACAGAACGTGCGTTTCATCGAAAAGCGCAGGAAAATCTGATCACTGAAAATTGGAAAATATATCAATGCGCCACTTGCATGAATTGTCTATGGGAAAGCAAATTACCTGGAGCCGAGATTGCAATTCCTACAGCTTCCACACGATGTCAACAGTCTTGTCATTTGCCTAGGCTTTGTTTCTTGGTCAAACGAAGAAGAGACAGCCGATTTCTTCAGGTCTCGGGCCGGATATTTTGGTTGAGATTTACCCGGACATTATTTCCAGACGTACCCCTATAGAATATACATCGCCTCGTGATCAATTTGATCGCTTATTAACGTTTACTAATACCTAAAGTTGCATTACAAAAGTATTTAAGTGTTTTGTGAAAGTTTATCGTCTACTTTTTTTATTTAAAAAAATGACGTTACGTCACACAGTCTTCATAGATCGATATCTAGGCTATATATGGACCGATTTAATCGAAAAAAAAAGACCCAATAGTGATTATGGGACATCTAGGAGTGCCAACAAAGAAGATGGTCAAAGGTAATGAATGTTTTATATTTTATTTGTGCGGTTTGTGTAGCGACGACTATGCTAATTATTTTGTTTATGTCCCCTGCAGGTCTTTTGGGGTGTTACATGCTATCAGATAATAGCTTCTCATGCTTTCGCCGAAAAGCATTTTAAAAATCTGACTTGTTGCCTGGATTCACAACGAGTGTAGCTTTAATTCAATACACTGCATGTGTATTTTAATGAACGTTTGAGTTTTAACTAGTACTATTAGCATTTAGCGTAGCGCATTTGCATTTCCAGATGTCTAGATGGGACGCCTGCGTGCCAGGTAGGAGCAAGAGGTTAAACACTATTATTGAACACAGAGAGGCCATGCATCAGAGATGAGGATTTTCACTCTAAACGAGTTGGTAAAGATAGCACAAACAGATCTGGGACCAGGCGAGAAACAAACAATAACATAGCTATAGCTACAGCTGTAACACGTCCTTACTTTTGAGTCCGTGTTTGAGGCAGTGCTCCATGACCACGAAGAACTGCTGTAACGGAGCGTAGTCCGAGTCCAGGGTCCTGCCCAGGTTCAGGGCCGACTCAATCAGACCCTTGATGCTCAGCTTAGCCATGTTCATCAGGTTCAACCGCTCGATGGCTATAGGGTCCTTCGGATCTGGAGTGACAGAGAGAGAGAAGGGGACACAAAGGAGGCAGGAGACATAGGAGAGAAAGAGGAAGAGATTTGAGCAACACACACCCTGGTACAAACATACATTGGTCACCATGGCAACAGCTGAAGGCAGAGCATATCAAAACTGAGAAGGGGAGGTGACCTGCTCCCAATAGACAGAGAGGACGTCGCTGCTGTCATTTCAACCTGCTCCCAGAGAGAGGACATCACTGCTGTCATTTCAACCTGCTCCCAATAGACAGAGAGGGGACGTCGCTGCTGTCATTTCAACCTGCTCCCAGAGAGGGGACGTCGCTGCTGTCATTTCAACCTGCTCACAGAGAGAGGATATCACTGCTGTCATTTCAACCTGCTCCCAGAGAGAGGACATCACTGCTGTCATTTCAACCTGCTCCCAGAGAGAGGACATCACTGCTGTCATTTCAACCTGCTCCCAGAGAGAGGACATCGCTGCTGTCATTTCAACCTGCTCCCAATAGACAGAGAGGACATCACTGCTGTCATTTCAACCTGCTCCCAGAGAGGACATCACTGCTGTCATTTCAACCTGAGAGAGGGGACATCACTGCTGTCATTTCAACCTGCTCCCCAGAGGGGACATCACTGCTGTCATTTCAACCTGCTCCCAGAGGAGGACATCACTGCTGTCATTTCAACCTGCTCCCAGAGAGAGGACATCGCTGCTGTCATTTCAACCTGGTCCCAGTAGACAGAAAGAGGACATCACTGCTGTCATTTCAACCTGCTCCCAATAGACAGAGAGAGGACATCACTGCTGTCATTTCAACCTGCTCCCAGTAGACAGAGAGAGGACATCACTGCTGTCATTTCAACCTGCTCCCAATAGACAGAGAGAGGACATCACTGCTGTCATTTCAACCTGCTCCCAGAGAGAGGACATCACTGCTGTCATGTCAACCTGCTCCCAGAGAGAGGACATCGCTGCTGTCATTTCAACCTGCTCCCAATAGACAGAGGACATCGCTGCTGTCATTTCAACCTGCTCCCAGTAGACAGAGAGAGGACATCACTGCTGTCATTTCAACCTGCTCCCAATAGACAGAGAGAGGACATCACTGCTGTCATTTCAACCTGCTCCCAGAGAGAGGACATCGCTGCTGTCATTTCAACCTGGTCCCAGTAGACAGAGAGAGGACATCACTGCTGTCATTTCAACCTGCTCCCAATAGACAGAGAGAGGACATCACTGCTGTCATTTCAACCTGCTCCCAGTAGACAGAGAGAGGACATCACTGCTGTCATTTCAACCTGCTCCCAATAGACAGAGAGAGGACATCACTGCTGTCATTTCAACCTGCTCCCAGAGAGAGGACATCACTGCTGTCATGTCAACCTGCTCCCAGGACATCGCTGCTGTCATTTCAACCTGTTCCCAATATGACAGAGAGAGGACATCGCTGCTGTCATTTCAACCTGCTCCCAGAGAGAGGACATCGCTGCTGTCATTTCAACCTGCTCCCAATAGACAGAGAGAGGACGTCGCTGCTGTCATTTCAACCTGCTCCCAATAGACAGAGAGAGGACATCACTGCTGTCATTTCAACCTGCTCCCAGAGAGAGGACATCACTGCTGTCATTTCAACCTGCTCCCAGAGAGAGGACATCACTGCTGTCATGTCACCTGCTCCCAGAGAGAGGACATCGCCTGTCATTTCAACCTGTTCCCAATAGACAGAGAGAGGACATCGCTGCTGTCATTTCAACCTGCTCCCAGAGGACATCGCTGCTGTCATTTCAACCTGCTCCCAATAGACAGAGAGAGGACATCGCTGCTGTCATTTCAACCTGCTCCCAATAGACAGAGAGAGGACATCACTGCTGTCATTTCAACCTGCTCCCAGAGAGGACATCACTGCTGTCATTTCAACCTGCTCCCAATAGACAGAGAGGACATCACTGCTGTCATTTCAACCTGCTCCCAGAGAGAGGACATCACTGCTGTCATGTCAACCTGCTCCCAGAGAGGACATCCTGCTGTCATTTCAACCTGTTCCCAATAGACAGAGAGAGGACATCGCTGCTGTCATTTCAACCTGCTCCCAGAGAGAGGACATCGCTGCTGTCATTTCAACCTGCTCCCAATAGACAGAGAGGACATCGCTGCTGTCATTTCAACCTGCTCCCAAGAGACAGAGAGGACATCACTGCTGTCATTTCAACCTGCTCCCAGAGAGAGGACATCACTGCTGTCATTTCAACCTGCTCCCAGAGAGAGGACATCACTGCTGTCATGTCAACCTGCTCCCAGAGAGAGGACATCGCTGCTGTCATTTCAACCTGTTCCCAATAGACAGAGAGAGGACATCGCTGCTGTCATTTCAACCTGCTCCCAGAGAGAGGACATCGCTGCTGTCATTTCAACCTGCTCCCAATAGACAGAGAGGACGTCGCTGCTGTCATTTCAACCTGCTCCCAGAGAGAGGACATCACTGCTGTCATTTCAACCTGCTCCCAATAGACAGAGAGGGGACGTCGCTGCTGTCATTTCAACCTGCTCCCAGAGAGGGGACGTCGCTGCTGTCATTTCAACCTGCTCACAGAGAGAGGATATCACTGCTGTCATTTCAACCTGCTCCCAGAGAGAGGACATCACTGCTGTCATTTCAACCTGCTCCCAGAGAGAGGACATCACTGCTGTCATTTCAACCTGCTCCCAGAGAGAGGACATCGCTGCTGTCATTTCAACCTGCTCCCAATAGACAGAGAGAGGACATCACTGCTGTCATTTCAACCTGCTCCCAGAGAGAGGACATCACTGCTGTCATTTCAACCTGCTCCCAGAGAGGGGACATCACTGCTGTCATTTCAACCTGCTCCCAGAGAGGGGACATCACTGCTGTCATTTCAACCTGCTCCCAGAGAGAGGACATCACTGCTGTCATGTCAACCTGCTCCCAGAGAGAGGACATCGCTGCTGTCATTTCAACCTGGTCCCAGTAGACAGAAAGAGGACATCACTGCTGTCATTTCAACCTGCTCCCAATAGACAGAGAGAGGACATCACTGCTGTCATTTCAACCTGCTCCCAGTAGACAGAGAGAGGACATCACTGCTGTCATTTCAACCTGCTCCCAATAGACAGAGAGAGGACATCACTGCTGTCATTTCAACCTGCTCCCAGAGAGAGGACATCACTGCTGTCATGTCAACCTGCTCCCAGAGAGAGGACATCGCTGCTGTCATTTCAACCTGCTCCCAATAGACAGAGGACATCGCTGCTGTCATTTCAACCTGCTCCCAGTAGACAGAGAGAGGACATCACTGCTGTCATTTCAACCTGCTCCCAATAGACAGAGAGAGGACATCACTGCTGTCATTTCAACCTGCTCCCAGAGAGAGGACATCGCTGCTGTCATTTCAACCTGGTCCCAGTAGACAGAGAGGACATCACTGCTGTCATTTCAACCTGCTCCCAATAGACAGAGAGGACATCACTGCTGTCATTTCAACCTGCTCCCAGTAGACAGAGAGAGGACATCACTGCTGTCATTTCAACCTGCTCCCAATAGACAGAGAGAGGACATCACTGCTGTCATTTCAACCTGCTCCCAGAGAGAGGACATCACTGCTGTCATGTCAACCTGCTCCCAGAGAGAGGACATCGCTGCTGTCATTTCAACCTGTTCCCAATAGACAGAGAGAGGACATCGCTGCTGTCATTTCAACCTGCTCCCAGAGAGAGGACATCGCTGCTGTCATTTCAACCTGCTCCCAATAGACAGAGAGAGGACATCGCTGCTGTCATTTCAACCTGCTCCCAATAGACAGAGAGAGGACATCACTGCTGTCATTTCAACCTGCTCCCAGAGAGAGGACATCACTGCTGTCATTTCAACCTGCTCCCAGAGAGAGGACATCACTGCTGTCATGTCAACCTGCTCCCAGAGAGAGGACATCGCTGCTGTCATTTCAACCTGTTCCCAATAGACAGAGAGAGGACATCGCTGCTGTCATTTCAACCTGCTCCCAGAGAGAGGACATCGCTGCTGTCATTTCAACCTGCTCCCAATAGACAGAGAGAGGACATCGCTGCTGTCATTTCAACCTGCTCCCAATAGACAGAGAGAGGACATCACTGCTGTCATTTCAACCTGCTCCCAGAGAGAGGACATCACTGCTGTCATTTCAACCTGCTCCCAATAGACAGAGAGAGGACATCACTGCTGTCATTTCAACCTGCTCCCAGAGAGAGGACATCACTGCTGTCATGTCAACCTGCTCCCAGAGAGAGGACATCGCTGCTGTCATTTCAACCTGTTCCCAATAGACAGAGAGAGGACATCGCTGCTGTCATTTCAACCTGCTCCCAGAGAGAGGACATCGCTGCTGTCATTTCAACCTGCTCCCAATAGACAGAGAGAGGACATCGCTGCTGTCATTTCAACCTGCTCCCAATAGACAGAGAGAGGACATCACTGCTGTCATTTCAACCTGCTCCCAGAGAGAGGACATCACTGCTGTCATTTCAACCTGCTCCCAGAGAGAGGACATCACTGCTGTCATGTCAACCTGCTCCCAGAGAGAGGACATCGCTGCTGTCATTTCAACCTGTTCCCTAGACAGAGAGAGGACATCGCTGCTGTCAACCTGCTCCCAGAGAGAGGACATCGCTGCTGTCATTTCAACCTGCTCCCAATAGACAGAGAGAGGACATCGCTGCTGTCATTTCAACCTGCTCCCAATAGACAGAGAGAGGACATCACTGCTGTCATTTCAACCTGCTCCCAGAGAGAGGACATCACTGCTGTCATTTCAACCTGCTCCCAATAGACAGAGAGAGGACATCACTGCTGTCATTTCAACCTGCTCCCAGAGAGAGGACATCGCTGCTGTCATTTCAACCTGCTCCCAGAGAGAGGACATCACTGCTGTCATTTCAACCTGCTCCCAGAGAGAGGACATCACTGCTGTCATTTCAACCTGCTCCCAGAGAGAGGACATCACTGCTGTCATTTCAACCTGCTCCCAATAGACAGAGAGGACATCACTGCTGTCATTTCAACCTGCTCCCAGAGAGAGGACATCGCTGCTGTCATTTCAACCTGCTCCCAGAGAGAGGACATCGCTGCTGTCATTTCAACCTGCTCCCAGAGAGAGGACATCGCTGCTGTCATTTCAACCTGCTCCCAGAGAGAGGACATCACTGCTGTCATTTCAACCTGCTCCCAGAGAGAGGACATCACTGCTGTCATTTCAACCTGCTCCCAGAGAGAGGACATCACTGCTGTCATTTCAACCTGCTCCCAGAGAGAGGACATCACTGCTGTCATTTCAACCTGCTCCCAATAGACAGAGAGAGGACATCACTGCTGTCATTTCAACCTGCTCCCAATAGACAGAGAGAGGACATCACTGCTGTCATTTCAACCTGCTCCCAATAGACAGAGAGAGGACATCACTTCTGTCATTTCAACCTGCTCCCAGTAGACAGAGAGAGGACATCACTGCTGTCATTTCAACCTGCTCCCAGAGAGAGGACATCACTGCTGTCATTTCAACCTGCTCCCAGAGAGAGGACATCGCTGCTGTCATTTCAACCTGCTCCCAGTAGACAGAGAGAGGACATCACTGCTGTCATTTCAACCTGCTCCCAGTAGACAGAGAGAGGACATCGCTGCTGTCATTTCAACCTGCTCCCAGAGAGAGGACATCGCTGCTGTCATTTCAACCTGCTCCCAGAGAGAGGACATCGCTGCTGTCATTTCAACCTGCTCCCAGAGAGAGGACATCACTGCTGTCATTTCAACCTGCTCCCAATAGACAGAGAGAGGACATCGCTGCTGTCATTTCAACCTGCTCCCAGTAGACAGAGAGAGGACATCGCTGCTGTCATTTCAACCTGCTCCCAGTAGACAGAGAGAGGACATCACTGCTGTCATTTCAACCTGCTCCCAGAGAGAGGACATCGCTGCTGTCATTTCAACCTGGTCCCAGTAGACAGAGAGAGGACATCGCTGCTGTCATTTCAACCTGCTCCCAGTAGACAGAGAGAGGACCACTGCTGTCATTTCAACCTGCTCCCAGTAGACAGAGAGAGGACATCACTGCTGTCATTTCAACCTGCTCCCAGAGAGGGGACATCACTGCTGTCATTTCAACCTGCTCCCAGTAGACAGAGAGAGGACATCGCTGCTGTCATTTCAACCTGCTCCCAGAGAGAGGACATCACTGCTGTCATTTCAACCTGCTCCCAGAGAGAGGACATCGCTGCTGTCATTTCAACCTGCTCCCAATGGACAGAGAGAGGACATCGCTGCTGTCATTTCAACCTGCTCCCAATGGACAGAGAGAGGACATCACTGCTGTCATTTCAACCTGCTCCCAGTAGACAGAGAGAGGACATCGCTGCTGTCATTTCAACCTGCTCCCAGAGAGAGGACATCACTGCTGTCATTTCAACCTGCTCCCAGAGAGAGGACATCGCTGCTGTCATTTCAACCTGCTCCCAGTAGACAGAGAGAGGACATCACTGCTGTCATTTCAACCTGCTCCCAGAGAGAGGACATCACTGCTGTCATTTCAACCTGCTCCCAGAGAGAGGACATCGCTGCTGTCATTTCAACCTGCTCCCAATAGACAGAGAGAGGACATCACTGCTGTCATTTCAACCTGCTCCCAGAGAGAGGACATCGCTGCTGTCATTTCAACCTGCTCCCAGTAGACAGAGAGAGGACATCACTGCTGTCATTTCAACCTGCTCCCAGAGAGAGGACATCACTGCTGTCATTTCAACCTGCTCCCAGAGAGAGGACATCGCTGCTGTCATTTCAACCTGCTCCCAGTAGACAGAGAGAGGACATCACTGCTGTCATTTCAACCTGCTCCCAGAGAGAGGACATCGCTGCTGTCATTTCAACCTGGTCCCAGTAGACAGAGAGAGGACATCACTGCTGTCATTTCAACCTGCTCCCAGTAGACAGAGAGAGGACCACTGCTGTCATTTCAACCTGCTCCCAGTAGACAGAGAGAGGACATCGCTGCTGTCATTTCAACCTGCTCCCAGAGAGAGGACATCACTGCTGTCATTTCAACCTGCTCCCAGTAGACAGAGAGAGGACATCGCTGCTGTCATTTCAACCTGCTCCCAGAGAGAGGACATCACTGCTGTCATTTCAACCTGCCCCCAGAGAGAGGACATCGCTGCTGTCATTTCAACCTGCTCCCAATGGACAGAGAGAGGACATCGCTGCTGTCATTTCAACCTGCTCCCAATAGACAGAGAGAGGACATCACTGCTGTCATTTCAACCTGCTCCCAGAGAGGGGACATCACTGCTGTCATTTCAACCTGCTCCCAATGGACAGAGAGAGGACATCACTGCTGTCATTTCAACCTGCTCCCAGAGAGGGGACATCACTGCTGTCATTTCAACCTGCTCCCAGAGAGAGGACATCACTGCTGTCATTTCAACCTGCTCCCAGAGAGAGGACATCACTGCTGTCATTTCAACCTGCTCCCAGAGAGAGGACATCACTGCTGTCATTTCAACCTGCTCCCAATAGACAGAGAGAGGACGTTTTTTCCGATTTTTATAATGACTAATGACACAAATTGAGTGAATTCCTTCCTACAAATATAAAATGGTATCTGGCTTGATGACAAACTGTCATTTAAAAAACATGGTCACTGAGCTTATGAAATCAAAATCAAAAGGAACAGAAAACTAAACATCCCAAATATAATCTGGCAAAAAATAATACTTCAGATCAGTTATAGAACCCAATGCCCTCTATCCTCGAGATGTTTCTACAACTTGGAGTCCAACAGTGGTAAATCCAATTGACTGGACATGATTTGGAAAAGCACACACCTGCATATATATGTGGATATGATGAAGCAACATCTCAAGACATCAGTCAGGAAGTTAAAGCTTGGTCACAAATGGGTCTTTCAAATGGACGAGTGACCCTCAAGCCTACTTAAAAAGTTGTGCTACCACGCTGTGTTGCTACCACGCTGTGTTGCTACCACGTTGTGTTGCTACCACGTTGTGTTGCTACCACGCTGTGTTGCTACCACGCTGTGTTGCTACCACGCTGTGTTGCTACCACGCTGTGTTGCTACCACGCTGTGTTGCTACCACGTTGTGTTGCTACCACGCTGTGTTGCTACCACGCTGTGTTGCTACCACGCTGTGTTGCTACCACGTTGTGTTGCTACCACGCTGTGTTGTGTTGCTACCACGTTGTGTTGCTACCACATTGTGTTGCTACCACATTGTGTTGCTACCACATTGTGTTGCTACCACATTGTGTTGCTACCACATTGTGTTGCTACCACGCTGTGTTGCTACCACGCTGTGTTGCTACCACGCTGTGTTGCTACCACGCTGTGCTGCTACCACGCTGTGCTGCTACCACGCTGTGTTGCTACCACGCTGTGTTGCTACCACGCTGTGTTGCTACCACGCTGTGTTGCTACCACGCTGTGACGCTACCACGCTGTGTTGCTACCACGCTGTGTTGCTACCACGCTGTGTTGCTACCACGCTGTGTTGCTACCACGCTGTGCTGCTACCACGCTGTGCTGCTACCACGCTGTGTTGCTACCACGCTGTGACGCTGTGTTGCTACCACGCTGTGTTGCTACCACGCTGTGTTGCTACCACGCTGTGTTGCTACCACGCTGTGACGCTGTGTTGCTACCACGCTGTGTTGCTACCACGCTGTGTTGCTACCACACTGTGTTGCTACCACACTGTGTTGCTACCACGTTGTGTTGCTACCACACTGTGACGCTGTGTTGCTACCACGCTGTGTTGCTACCATGCTGTGTTGCTACCACGCTGTGTTGCTACCATGCTGTGTTGCTACCACGCTGTGTTGCTACCACGCTGTGACGCTACCACGCTGTGTTGCTACCATGCTGTGTTGCTACCACGCTGTGTTGCTACCATGCTGTGTTGCTACCACGTTGTGTTGCTACCACGTGTTGCTACCACGCTGTGTTGCTACCATGCTGTGTTGCTACCACGCTGTGACGCTGTGTTGCTACCACGCTGTGTTGCTACCATTCTGTGTTGCTACCACGTTGTGTTGCTACCATGCTGTGTTGCTACCACGCTGTGTTGCTACCACGCTGTGACGCTGTGTTGCTACCACGCTGTGTTGCTACCATTCTGTGTTGCTACCACGTTGTGTTGCTACCATTCTGTGTTGCTACCACGTTGTGTTGCTACCACGCTGTGTTGCTACCACGCTGTGTTGCTACCACGCTGTGTTGCTACCACGCTGTGTTGCTACCACGCTGTGTTGCTACCACGCTGTGTTGCTACCACGCTGTGTTGCTACCACGCTGTGTTGCTACCACGCTGTGTTGCTACCACGCTGTGACGCTGTGTTGCTACCACGCTGTGTTGCTACCACGCTGTGTTGCTACCACGCTGTGTTGCTACCACGCTGTGTTGCTACCACGCTGTGTTGCTACCACGCTGTGTTGCTACCACGTTGTGTTGCTACCATGCTGTGTTGTCATGTGTGGCTGCCTTACTACATAAAGACAGACCTAAAGACAACAACATCTTGATGTGTGTTTTGTCCTATATTTTTCATCCCCAGCCCCCCATCCCTGCAGGAGGTCTTTTTTTGCCTTTTGGGTTGGCCGTCATTGTAAATAAGAATTAGTTCTTAACTGCCTCGTTAAATAAAAGGTTAAACAAAGTAATAACAACTAATCACCAGTAGAGGGAGTTCCGTTTGACCGTTTTGGTGGCTCTCATACAAAGTATCATGTCATTAAAAGTAGCAGTATTTAATGTTGAATAAATTCAAGTGTAAAATTCTATGATTTATATATACACTAGATGACAGATAGGGGGCGCTGTGTTGAAGCCACCGTGCCTCCATCTTGGTACACCCCCCTCAGTTGTAAAATATATTTAGGAAGTTATAACAATCCATTAATTAAAATGTCTACATGTTTTTGCCATGTTTATTTTATTACAGACACCTCAATGAATACTTCAACATTTAATTATGAGCTAAACAAACAAAAAACTTTTCTTTTTTTTTGAGATTACTGTTATGATTATGTTAGATTATGTTATGGTCTCCACTACCACATCAAAATTCATGTCATTTTCTTCTTGAAACATTTAAATTGAATTACTGTAAAATTCCATTCGTTCCTCCTCCTGGGAGTGCTGATCTAGGATCAGGTCATAAAGAGTCTCAGTAGGAGTGCTGATCTAGGATCAGGTCATAAAGAGTCTCAGTAGGTAGTGGTGATCTAGGATCAGGTCATAAAGAGTCTCAGTAGGAGTACTGATCTAGGATCAGGTCATAGAGTCTCAGTAGGAGTGGTGATCTAGGATCAGGTCATAAAGAGTCTCAGTAGTAGTGGTGATCTAGGATCAGGTCATAGAGTCTCAGTAGGAGTGGTGATCTAGGATCAGGTCATAAAGAGTCTCAGTAGGAGTGTTGATCTAGGATCAGGTCATAGAGTCTCAGTAGGAGTGGTGATCTAGGATCAGGTCATAGAGTCTCAGTAGGAGTGTTGATCTAGGATCAGGTCATAGAGTCTCAGTAGGAGTGGTGATCTAGGATCAGGTCATAGAGTCTCAGTAGGAGTGGTGATCTGGGATCAGGTCATAGAGTCTCAGTAGGAGTGGTGATCTAGGATCAGGTCATAGAGTCTCATTAGGAGTGGTGATCTAGGATCAGGTCATAAAGAGTCTCAGTAGGAGTGCTGATCTAGGATCAGGTCATAAAGAGTCTCAGTAGGAGTGGTGATCTAGGATCAGGTCATAAAGAGTCTCAGTAGGAGTGGTGATCTAGGATCAGGTCATAAAGAGTCTCAGTAGGAGTGGTGATCTAGGATCAGATCATAAAGGGTTTCAGTAGGAGTGTTGATCTAGGATCAGGTCATAGAGTCTCAGTAGGAGTGGTGATCTAGGATCAGGTCATAAAGAGTCTCATTAGGAGTGGTGATCTAGGATCAGGTCATAGAGTCTCAGTAGGAGTGGTGATCTAGGATCAGGTCATAAAGAGTCTCAGTAGGAGTGGTGATCTAGGATCAGATCATAAAGAGTCTCAGTAGGAGTGGTGTTCTAGGATCAGGTCATAAAGAGTCTCAGTAGGAGTGGTGATCTAGGATCAGGTCATAAAGAGTCTCAGTAGGAGTGGTGATCTAGGATCAGGTCATAAAGAGTCTCAGTAGGAGTGGTGTTCTAGGATCAGGTCACAAAGAGTCTCAGTAGGAGTGGTGATCTAGGATCAGGTCATAGAGTCTCAGTAGGAGTGCTGATCTAGGATCAGGTCCCCTCTGTCTATGTTACGGTCTATCACCTACCTTCGTGGGCTGGCTCTGGGTCTGGGGTGAGAGAGATGTCGTTCAGCTCCCTGAGACAGAGCCATTCTCCGTCCACCGACACGCGGAAGTTACACAGATAGATGGTCTCCCGGGCGGCCTGCGTGATCTTGTCGGTGGTGGGGGTCGGGGCATCGGCCTGAGGCGTAACGTCTGCCATGATGACTCAGCGAATAGAGGGCTGAGAGACGAACGGCAACAAAGCAGGAACGCTCTCTCTGTCCAGGCGACGCAAAGGCCGCAAAGAGGGGGATGGAGAGGATTTGTGCCGAACAACAGCAGTCTTCCCAGATACAATAGGAATGAAAAGAGAAAATCTCTGTGCCGAACGACAGCAGTCTTCGCAGATACAATAAGAATAGGAATGAAAAGAGAGAAGAGCAGCACTCAGCAGTCTTCCCAGATAGAAAAAAAGGATGGATGGTGTTAATTCTCGTCTTCCTCTCCGTGCCTCCTCCCCCCCTTCACTCACTCCCGTTTGTTTTTACAGAGAACTGGGGAGAAAAGCCCCAGTGTGCATCTGTCTCAACAAAAGCTGCAGCCCTGCCCTCTCCTCCTTTCCTCTGCGGCGCGGCCTGGGTACTGGGGTAACAACGCTAGGTCTCTGCCTGGGCGCGGCCTGGGTACTGGGATGACAACGCTAGGTCTCTGCTCTGCTGGAATGACAGCCTCTCCTTTGGTTGGCTCTGCCTCTGCCCCTCTCGTTCGGCTAGCCCTCACAGGATTGGTTGTGTGAGTCGCTGCTCCTCTGACAGACAGCAGAGTGGGTGTTGACCAAAATGGCTGCCTGATAATGAGCTAGCTGGGTAACAGAGCAACATCACCTGACCAGATGGTGCATGGGGAGGGGAAGGGACTAATTCCCCTGATGCACATTTGTTGCAGGGAGAGAGGGAGAGCATCTTTGATGCAGGGAGGGAGGGATGGAGAGAGAGAGAGGGGGGTGGCACCTTTGATGCAGGAAGGGAGGCAGGGGCGGCTCGTCGCTCTCTCTCTGGCATCAGCCAGATTTCCTGGCAGGTTAGAACTAGTAACACCGAGCTGAGAAGCACCACTTTACTCAGCCACCAGTATTTACATGATACTGCCCCATAGAAACACAGGACATTTTAATCCTTGGTTGTTTCAAGGAAAAGGGATACCTAGCCAGTTACATCAATGTATTCAACTGAAATGTATCTTCCACAGATAATATAATAATAATAATATAATAATAATATATGCCATTTAGCTGACGCTTTTATCCAAAGCGACTTACAGTCATGTGTGCATACATTCTACGTATGGGTGGTCCCGGGAATCGAACCCACTACCCTGGCGTTACAAGCGCCATGCTCTACCAACTGAGCCACAGAAGGACGACCATAACCCAACCCCTCTGAATCAGAGAGGTGTTGTATCTTCCACAGATAACCCAACCCCTCTGAATCAGAGAGGTGTTGTATCTTCCACAGATAACCCAACCCCTCTGAATCAGAGAGGTGTTGCGTCTTCCACAGATAACCCAACCCCTCTGAATCAGAGAGGTGTGTCTTCCCCATTTAACCCAACCCCTCTGAATCAGAGGTGTGTCTTCCCCATTTAACCCAACCCCTCTGAATCAGAGAGGTGTTGTATCTTCCACAGATAACCCAACCCCTCTGAATCAGAGAGGTGTTGCATCTTCCACAGATAACCCAACCCCTCTGAATCAGAGAGGTGTTGCATCTTCCACAGATAACCCAACCCCTCTGAATCAGAGAGGTGTTGTATCTTCCACAGATAACCCAACCCCTCTGAATCAGAGAGGTGTTGCATCTTCCACAGATAACCCAACCCCTCTGAATCAGAGAGGTGTTGTATCTTCCACAGATAACCCAACCCCTCTGAATCAGAGAGGTGTTGTATCTGTGGAAGATACAACACCTCTCTGATAACCTGAGTCATGGGCTGATGTGGTAGCAAACGACTTCTCCGGTCCCAGCGGCCTTGTTAAAATGTTGCGTAGTAAAACGCACAATATGCTTGCGCCAGTTCACACAAAAGTTGCCCTTCATAAAAACTAAACTTGACGTGACAATCTTTAGCACGGTTTCTTGTGGTGGGAATAATGCAAGGCAGCAAAAGTAGCCTCGTAGCAGCCTTGTGCTAATGGGGAATTATGTAACCCCCATGTAGCACTGTCTTGGACCCCCCCCATGTAGAACTGTCTTGGACCCCCCCATGTAGCACTGTCTTGGACCCCCCATGTAGAACTGTCTTGGACCCCCCCATGTAGAACTGGCTTGGACCCCCCCATTTAGAACTGGCTTGGACCCCCCCATGTAGAACTGGCTTGGACCACCCCCCATGTAGAACTGGCTTGGACCCCCCATGTAGAACTGGCTTGGACCACCCCCATGTAGAACTGGCTTGGACCCCCCATGTAGAACTGGCTTGACCCCCCCCCCATGTAGAACTGGCTTGGACCCCCCCATTTAGAACAGGCTTGGACCTCCCCCATGTAGAACTGGCTTGGACCCCCCCATTTAGAACTGGCTTGGACCTCCCCCATGTAGAACTGGCTTGGACCCCCCATGTAGAACTGGCTTGGACCCCCCCCATGTAGAACTGGCTTGGACCCCCCCCATGTAGAACTGGCTTGGACCCCCCATGTAGAACTGGCTTGGACCTCCCCCATGCAGAACTGGCTTGGACCCCCCATGTAGAACTGGCTTGGACCCCCCATGTAGAACTGGCTTGGACCACCCCCATGTAGAACTGTCTTGGACCCCCCATGTAGCACTGTCTTGGACCCCCCATGTAGAACTGTCTTGGACCCCCCATGTAGAACTGGCTTGGACCCCCCATTTAGAACTGGCTTGGACCCCCCCCATGTAGAACTGGCTTGGACCACCCCCATGTAGAACTGGCTTGGACCCCCCATGTAGAACTGGCTTGGACCACCCCCATGTAGAACTGGCTTGGACCCCCCATGTAGAACTGGCTTGACCCCCCCATGTAGAACTGGCTTGGACCCCCCCATTTAGAACAGGCTTGGACCTCCCCCCATGTAGAACTGGCTTGGACCTCCCCATATAGAACTGGCTTGGACCCCCCCCATTTAGAACTGGCTTGGACCTCCCCCCATGTAGAACTGGCTTGGACCCCCCATGTAGAACTGGCTTGGACCCCCCCCATGTAGAACTGGCTTGGACCCCCATGTAGAACTGGCTTGGACCCCCCATGTAGAACTGGCTTGGACCCCCATGTAGAACTGGCTTGGACCTCCCCCATGCAGAACTGGCTTGGACCCCCCCATGTAGAACTGGCTTGGACCACCCCTGTTTGCCTCCAGAACAGCTTGAATTCTTTGGGAATTCAAAAAAATATATATTTCAAATGTTCCACAGGGACGTTGGTCCATGTTGACACGACGGCATCACACAGTTGCTGCTGATTGGACGGTGGCACATTCAGCCATCTCATCCCAAAGATAATCTATTTGGTTGAGTTCTGGAGACTGACCAGGACACTCAAGTAAACTGAACTCGCTGTCATGTTCCAGACGATGTTTTTCCACTCCTCAGTTGTCCAGTGTTGGTGATGGCGTGCCGACTGGAGCCACTTCTTCTTCTTGTTTTTACCTGATAGGAGTGGAACCCGGTGTGGTCGTCTGCTGCAATTGCCCATCCCTGACAAGGATCAATGAGTTGTGCGTTCTGAGATGCCGTTCTGCACATCACTGTTACATTGTCTGTTTGTGGCCAGCCTATTAGCTTCAACGATTCTTGCCATTTTCATCAACCAGCTGTTTTCTCCAACAGGATTTCCGCTGACTGGATGTTTTTGATTGTTGCTCCGTTTTCTGTAAACCCTAGACACTGCCGTGCAGGAAAAGCCCAGGAGGGTCGGACATACGTTCTCTGTAAACCCTAGACACTGCCGTGCAGGAAAAGCCCAGGAGGGTCGGACATCTGTTCTCTGTAAACCCTAGACACTGCCGTGCGTGAAAAGCCCAGGAGGGTCAGACATCCGTTCTGAAAAGCCCAGGAGGATCAGACATCCGTTCTGAAAAGCCCAGGAGGGTCGGACATCCGTTCTGAAAAGCCCAGGAGGGTCGGACATCCGTTCTCAGGGACATCCGTTCTGAAAAGCCCAGGAGGGTCGGACATCCGTTCTGAAAAGCCCTCGGACATCCGTTCTGAAAAGCCCAGGAGGGTCGGACATCCGTTCTGAAAAGCCCAGGAGGGTCAGACATCCGTTCTGAAAAGCCCAGGAGGGTCAGACATCCGTTCTGAAAAGCCCAGGAGGGTCAGACATCCGTTCTGAAAAGCCCAGGAGGGTCAGACATCCGTTCTGAAAAGCCCAGGAGGGTCAGACATCCGTTCTGAAAAGCCCAGGAGGGTCAGACATCCGTTCTGAAAAGCCCAGGAGGGTCAGACATCCGTTCTGAAAAGCCCAGGAGGGTCAGACATCCGTTCTGAAAAGCCCAGGAGGGTCAGACATCCGTTCTGAAAAGCCCAGGAGGGTCAGACATCCGTTCTGAAAAGCCCAGGAGGGTCAGACATCCGTTCTGAAAAGCCCAGGAGGGTCAGACATCCGTTCTGAAAAGCCCAGGAGGGTCAGACATCCGTTCTGAAAAGCCCAGGAGGGTCAGACATCCGTTCTGAAAAGCCCAGGAGGGTCAGACATCCGTTCTGAAAAGCCCAGGAGGGTCAGACATCCGTTCTGAAAAGCCCAGGAGGGTCAGACATCCGTTCTGAAAAGCCCAGGAGGGTCAGACATCCGTTCTGAAAAGCCCAGGAGGGTCAGACATCCGTTCTGAAAAGCCCAGGAGGGTCAGACATCCGTTCTGAAAAGCCCAGGAGGGTCAGACATCCGTTCTGAAAAGCCCAGGAGGGTCAGACATCCGTTCTGAAAAGCCCAGGAGGGTCAGACATCCGTTCTGAAAAGCCCAGGAGGGTCAGACATCCGTTCTGAAAAGCCCAGGAGGGTCAGACATCCGTTCTGAAAAGCCCAGGAGGGTCAGACATCCGTTCTGAAAAGCCCAGGAGGGTCAGACATCCGTTCTGAAAAGCCCAGGAGGGTCAGACATCCGTTCTGAAAAGCCCAGGAGGGTCAGACATCCGTTCTGAAAAGCCCAGGAGGGTCAGACATCCGTTCTGAAAAAGGAGGGTCAGACATCCGTTCTGAAAAGCCCAGGAGGGTCAGACATCCGTTCTGAAAAGCCCAGGAGGGTCAGACATCCGTTCTGAAAAGCCCAGGAGGGTCAGACATCCGTTCTGAAAAGCCCAGGAGGGTCAGACATCCGTTCTGAAAAGCCCAGGAGGGTCGGACATCCGTTCTGAAAAGCCCAGGAGGGTCGGACATCCGTTCTGAAAAGCCCAGGAGGGTCGGACATCCGTTCTGAAAAGCCCAGGAGGGTCGGACATCCGTTCTGAAAAGCCCAGGAGGGTCGGACATCCGTTCTGAAAAGCCCAGGAGGGTCGGACATCCGTTCTGAAAAGCCCAGGAGGGTCGGACATCCGTTCTGAAAAGCCCAGGAGGGTCGGACATCCGTTCTGAAAAGCCCAGGAGGGTCGGACATCCGTTCTGAAAAGCCCAGGAGGGTCGGACATCCGTTCTGAAAAGCCCAGGAGGGTCGGACATCCGTTCTGAAAAGCCCAGGAGGGTCGGACATCCGTTCTGAAAAGCCCAGGAGGGTCGGACATCCGTTCTGAAAAGCGCAGGAGGGTCGGACATCCGTTCTGAAAAGCCCAGGAGGGTCGGACATCCGTTCTGAAAAGCCCAGGAGGGTCGGACATCCGTTCTGAAAAGCCCAGGAGGGTCGGACATCCGTTCTGAAAAGCCCAGGAGGGTCGGACATCCGTTCTGAAAAGCCCAGGAGGGTCGGACATCCGTTCTGAAAAGCCCAGGAGGGTCGGACATCCGTTCTGAAAAGCCCAGGAGGGTCGGACATCCGTTCTGAAAAGCCCAGGAGGGTCGGACATCCGTTCTGAAAAGCCCAGGAGGGTCGGACATCCGTTCTGAAAAGCCCAGGAGGGTCGGACATCCGTTCTGAAAAGCCCAGGAGGGTCGGACATCCGTTCTGAAAAGCCCAGGAGGGTCGGACATCCGTTCTGAAAAGCCCAGGAGGGTCGGACATCCGTTCTGAAAAGCCCAGGAGGGTCGGACATCCGTTCTGAAAAGCCCAGGAGGGTCGGACATCCGTTCTGAAAAGCCCAGGAGGGTCGGACATCCGTTCTGAAAAGCCCAGGAGGGTCGGACATCCGTTCTGAAAAGCCCAGGAGGGTCGGACATCCGTTCTGAAAAAGCCCAGGAGGGTCGGACATCCGTTCTGAAAAGCCCAGGAGGGTCGGACATCCGTTCTGAAAAGCCCAGGAGGGTCGGACATCCGTTCTGAAAAGCCCAGGAGGGTCGGACATCCGTTCTGAAAAGCCCAGGAGGGTCGGACATCCGTTCTGAAAAGCCCAGGAGGGTCGGACATCCGTTCTGAAAAGCCCAGGAGGGTCGGACATCCGTTCTGAAAAGCCCAGGAGGGTCGGACATCCGTTCTGAAAAGCCCAGGAGGGTCGGACATCCGTTCTGAAAAGCCCAGGAGGGTCGGACATCCGTTCTGAAAAGCCCAGGAGGGTCGGACATCCGTTCTGAAAAGCCCAGGAGGGTCGGACATCCGTTCTGAAAAGCCCAGGAGGGTCGGACATCCGTTCTGAAAAGCCCAGGAGGGTCGGACATCCGTTCTGAAAAGCCCAGGAGGGTCAGACATCCGTTCTGAAAAGCCCAGGAGGGTCAGACATCCGTTCTGAAAAGCCCAGGAGGGTCAGACATCCGTTCTGAAAAGCCCAGGAGGGTCAGACATCCGTTCTGAAAAGCCCAGGAGGGTCAGACATCCGTTCTGAAAAGCCCAGGAGGGTCAGACATCCGTTCTGAAAAGCCCAGGAGGGTCAGACATCCGTTCTGAAAAGCCCAGGAGGGTCAGACATCCGTTCTGAAAAGCCCAGGAGGGTCAGACATCCGTTCTGAAAAGCCCAGGAGGGTCAGACATCCGTTCTGAAAAGCCCAGGAGGGTCAGACATCCGTTCTGAAAAGCCCAGGAGGGTCAGACATCCGTTCTGAAAAGCCCAGGAGGGTCAGACATCCGTTCTGAAAAGCCCAGGAGGGTCAGACATCCGTTCTGAAAAGCCCAGGAGGGTCAGACATCCGTTCTGAAAAGCCCAGGAGGGTCAGACATCCGTTCTGAAAAGCCCAGGAGGGTCAGACATCCGTTCTGAAAAGCCCAGGAGGGTCAGACATCCGTTCTGAAAAGCCCAGGAGGGTCAGACATCCGTTCTGAAAAGCCCAGGAGGGTCAGACATCCGTTCTGAAAAGCCCAGGAGGGTCAGACATCCGTTCTGAAAAGCCCAGGAGGGTCAGACATCCGTTCTGAAAAGCCCAGGAGGGTCAGACATCCGTTCTGAAAAGCCCAGGAGGGTCAGACATCCGTTCTGAAAAGCCCAGGAGGGTCAGACATCCGTTCTGAAAAGCCCAGGAGGGTCAGACATCCGTTCTGAAAAGCCCAGGAGGGTCAGACATCCGTTCTGAAAAGCCCAGGAGGGTCAGACATCCGTTCTGAAAAGCCCAGGAGGGTCAGACATCCGTTCTGAAAAGCCCAGGAGGGTCAGACATCCGTTCTGAAAAGCCCAGGAGGGTCAGACATCCGTTCTGAAAAGCCCAGGAGGGTCAGACATCCGTTCTGAAAAGCCCAGGAGGGTCAGACATCCGTTCTGAAAAGCCCAGGAGGGTCAGACATCCGTTCTGAAAAGCCCAGGAGGGTCAGACATCCGTTCTGAAAAGCCCAGGAGGGTCAGACATCCGTTCTGAAAAGCCCAGGAGGGTCAGACATCCGTTCTGAAAAGCCCAGGAGGGTCAGACATCCGTTCTGAAAAGCCCAGGAGGGTCAGACATCCGTTCTGAAAAGCCCAGGAGGGTCAGACATCCGTTCTGAAAAGCCCAGGAGGGTCAGACATCCGTTCTGAAAAGCCCAGGAGGGTCGGACATCCGTTCTGAAAAGCCCAAGAGGGTCAGACATCCGTTCTGAAAAGCCCAGGAGGGTCAGACATCCGTTCTGAAAAGCCCAGGAGGGTCAGACATCCGTTCTGAAAAGCCCAGGAGGGTCAGACATCCGTTCTGAAAAGCCCAGGAGGGTCGGACATCCATTCTGAAAAGCCCAGGAGGGTCGGACATCCATTCTGAAAAGCCCAGGAGGGTCGGACATCCATTCTGAAAAGCCCAGGAGGGTCGGACATCCATTCTGAAAAGCCCAGGAGGGTCAGACATCCATTCTGAAAAGCCCAGGAGGGTCAGACATCCGTTCTGAAAAGCCCAGGAGGGTCAGACATCCGTTCTGAAAAGCCAAGGAGGGTCGGACATCCGTTCAGAAAAGCCCAGGAGGGTCGGACATCCATTCAGAAAAGCCCAGGAGGGTCGGACATCCATTCTGAAAAGCCCAGGAGGGTCAGACATCCGTTCTGAAAAGCCCAGGAGGGTCAGACATCCGTTCTGAAAAGCCCAGGAGGGTCAGACATCCGTTCTGAAAAGCCCAGGAGGGTCAGACATCCGTTCTGAAAAGCCCAGGAGGGTCAGACATCCGTTCTGAAAAGCCCAGGAGGGTCAGACATCCGTTCTGAAAAGCCCAGGAGGGTCAGACATCCGTTCTGAAAAGCCCAGGAGGGTCAGACATCCGTTCTGAAAAGCCCAGGAGGGTCAGACATCCGTTCTGAAAAGCCCAGGAGGGTCAGACATCCGTTCTGAAAAGCCCAGGAGGGTCAGACATCCGTTCTGAAAAGCCCAGGAGGGTCAGACATCCGTTCTGAAAAGCCCAGGAGGGTCGGACATCCGTTCTGAAAAGCCCAGGAGGGTCAGACATCCGTTCTGAAAAGCCCAGGAGGGTCAGACATCCGTTCTGAAAAGCCCAGGAGGGTCAGACATCCGTTCTGAAAAGCCCAGGAGGGTCAGACATCCGTTCTGAAAAGCCCAGGAGGGTCGGACATCCATTCTGAAAAGCCCAGGAGGGTCGGACATCCATTCTGAAAAGCCCAGGAGGGTCGGACATCCATTCTGAAAAGCCCAGGAGGGTCGGACATCCATTCTGAAAAGCCCAGGAGGGTCAGACATCCATTCTGAAAAGCCCAGGAGGGTCAGACATCCGTTCTGAAAAGCCCAGGAGGGTCAGACATCCGTTCTGAAAAGCCAAGGAGGGTCGGACATCCGTTCTGAAAAGCCCAGGAGGGTCGGACATCCATTCAGAAAAGCCCAGGAGGGTCGGACATCCATTCTGAAAAGCCCAGGAGGGTCAGACATCTGTTCTGAAAAGCCCAGGAGGGTCAGACATCTGTTCTGAAAAGCCCAGGAGGGTCAGACATCTGTTCTGAAAAGCCCAGGAGGGTCAGACATCTGTTCTGAAAAGCCCAGGAGGGTCAGACATCCATTCTGAAAAGCCCAGGAGGGTCAGACATCCGTTCTGAAAAGCCCAGGAGGGTCAGACATCCATTCTGAAAAGCCCAGGAGGGTCGGACATCCGTTCTGAAAAGCCCAGGAGGGTCGGACATCTGTTCTGAAAAGCCCAGGAGGGTCGGCTGTTTCTGAGATACTGGATCCAGCGTACCTGGCACCGACTATCTCAAAGTTGCTTAGGTCACTAGTTTGGCCCATTCTAAATGTTAAACTGAAAAAATAATATATATATATATATATATATATACACTCGTGTGTACAAAAATTGTTTGCAAATTTGTTATAAATTAAATACAGAAATATCTCATTTACATAAGTTGTCACACACCTTAAGAATGGCAGTGATTACAGAAACTAATGAACAATGAAACAGCACAGCAAGTAAGTGAAAGAAATCAGATTTGATGATGTTTTACTGGTAAATGGGGACATGCAGAAATGCCAACAAAATACATGTTTGGTCAGTGTGGTGTGTGACCTTTATTTAAACTAGGCAAGTCAGTTCAGAGCAAATTCTTATTTACAATGACGGCCTACCCCGGCCAATGCTGGGCCAATGCTCACCCTAAAGGGACTCCCAATCACGGCCGGATGTGATACAGCCTGGATTTGAACCAGGGTGTCTGTAGTGACGCCTCTAGCACTGAGATGCAGTGTCTTAGACCGCTGTGTCAATGTGTGTGTGTTTTAACTATTTACCTATACTAGAATTCTTTAAAAAGGCCGCTAAAATTGTAAATATCGGTTATCAGCCAAAAATTTCATGTTGGAGCATCACTATTTTTGCAATATTTGTATTCTGTACAGGCTTCCTCCTTTTCACTCTGTCCTTAGTATTGTGGAGTAACTACAATGTTGTTGATCCATCCTCAAAAATTCTCCTTTCACAGCCATTAAACTCACTGTTTTACAGTCACCATTGGCCTCATGGTGAAATCCCTGTTTTGTTTCCTTCCTCTCCGGCAACTGAGTTATGAAGGACTGGGTGTATTGATACACCATCCAAAGTGTAATTAAATAACTTCACCACGCTCAAAAGGGATATTCGATGTCTGTTTATTTTATTACCCATCTACCAATGGGTGCCCTTCATTGTGAGGCATTGGAAAAACCTCCCAGGTGTTTGTGGTTGTTTGAAATTCACTGCTACACCGAGGGACCTATCTGAGCGGTTTCCTTCCTCTCCGGCAACTGAGTTAGTAAGGACGCCTGTATTTTTGTAGTGACCGGGTGCATTGGTCTCTCGTCTTTGTGGTTGAATCTGTGTTTGAAAGTCACTGCTACACCGAGGGACCTACTAACTGAGTTAGTAAGGACGCCTGTATTTTTGTAGTGACCGGGTGCATTGGTCTCTCGTCTTTGTGGTTGAATCTGTGTTTGAAAGTCACTGCTACACAGGGACCTATTTGTATGTGTGGGGTACAGAGACGATGGAGTCATTCAACAATGATGTTAAAGACTGTTATTGCACACAGAGTGAGTCCACGCAACTTATTATGTGACTTTTACAGCACATTTGACTGGAAACTAAACCCTCATGTCAACACCTCCTAAGACTTAGCCATCGCTATTTCCTGTCTAATTCCAATATTCACAAAGCCAAATAAGGGTGTTATTGTCACCATGAAAGCTGAAGGACGGGCAACGTTCAGCCGTTGTTATGAATGCTCGTTCGCGCACAGTTTTACGACAGGTCTGATATATAGCAGGAAACATGCGTATGTATTTGCGTGCGTCAAGTTTAAACATTTTTTTTTTTAAATATATATTTTTTAGAAATGGATCGCGCGGATATTTTATCTGTAACATTTATGGTTATAAATGAAGCCCCGGAGAAGGTTTCTCATCACCTAAAAGGTCCTTCGAACCACACATCTTCATGACAACGTCAGCTTTCCACACTGCCTCCGGACTTAACTTCTGTGCAGTATTTTCACACAAATACTGGAAATTCCACTGGTCTCATCCAAGGTTATTTCACTCACACCCTGCCAATTTAACTCAACATAAAAACACAACTCAGGTATCAGGTTGGATTCAAATCACAAGAGGCCTGAGCATTTCACTGTAGCCATCTCGTCTGCTACATCCTGTCATTCTACATCTGGTCTGTCATTCTACATCTGGTCTGTCATTCTACATCTGGTCTGTCATTCTACATCTCGTCTGTCATTCTACATCTCGTCTGTCATTCTACATCTCGTCTGTCATTCTACATCTCGTCTGTCATTCTACATCTCGTCTGTCATTCTACATCTCGTCTGTCATTCTACATCTCGTCTGTCATTCTACATCTCGTCTGTCATTCTACATCTCGTCTGTCATTCTACATCTCGTCTGTCATTCTACATCTCGTCTGTCATTCTACATCTCGTCTGTCATTCTACATCTCGTCTGTCATTCTACATCTCGTCTGTCATTCTACACCTCGTCTGTCATTCTACACCTCGTCTGTCATTCTACACCTCGTCTGTCATTCTACATCTCGTCTGTCATTCTACATCTCGTCTGTCATTCTACATCTCGTCTGTCATTCTACATCTCGTCTGTCATTCTACATCTCGTCTGTCATTCTACATCTCGTCTGTCATTCTACATCTCGTCTGTCATTCTACATCTCGTCTGTCATTCTACATCTCGTCTGTCATTCTACATCTCGTCTGTCATTCTACATCTCGTCTTCCACATCTAGCTACATCTGGTCTGTCACTCTACATCTCGTCTGTGATTCTACATATCGTCTTCCACATCTAGCTACATCTCGTCTGTCATTCTACATCTCGTCTGTCATTCTACATCTCGTCTTCCACATCTAGCTACATCTTGTCTGTCATTCTACATCTCGTCTGTCATTCTACATCTCGTCTGTCATTCTACATCTGGTCTGTCATTCTACATCTGGTCTGTCATTCTACATCTGGTCTGTCATTCTACATCTGGTCTGTCATTCTACATCTCGTCTGTCATTCTACATCTCGTCTGTCATTCTACATCTCGTCTGTCATTCTACATCTCGTCTGTCATTCTACATATCGTCTGTCATTCTACATATCGTCTGTCATTCTACATATCGTCTTCCACATCTAGCTACATCTTGTCTGTTATTCCACATCTAGCTACATCTTGTCTGTCATTCTACATCTTGTCTTGTCAATCTAGCTCATTGACTGTAAAAAAACCATATGGATGAAGCCATCGATGACATCATCCCATTGTGTCCTATGAGAATGCTTGGTGGCGTATTTGATCGTCAGGAAATGTCATTTCAGTGTCGCCATCTTGTCAAAAAACAAAAAGTGCACCAAGGGGGGGGGGCCCCAGGACCATATTTGGGAAACCTTGAACTACTGACATGACAAAACAGCAGTGTTGCAATGTTCCCACAAGATTGGGGAAAACGATGTCACAGGTGAACATTTATTTTTGTCGAGGATGGCGGGTTTTTGTGCTATTTCTAGGTTGCACCGTGGCATTTCTCTTTAAAATCTATTTCACTGTCAGGCAGTGAGGCAGGCTGTTGCTGAGTGAGTGATGGGGAGGACCGGAGGGGTGTGTCTGTGTAGAGAGAGCAGTACAGCTATTGGCTGAGTCGTGTGAGCGAGAGGAGAGAGCAGCACGCTCGCACGTCGTGACAACTTTTTACCAGTTGTAGGACTTGGCTATTTAGATCATTATGGAGACACCTATTTCCATAAAACATTAATACTCTAGAACTGACGCACATCAAGAAATAATGGAGACAACGCACTGGAAAATGACTTTGGGCGCGCATTACATAAATCCACCCGTTGGTGGTTTAAACTGAATTATTGGGTTACTTTGAAAACGATGTCGCGGGTTAAAATGTATTTGGTCGCGTTGTTGGCTATTTCTAAGTTGCACCGTGGCCGCCATGACATTTCTCTTTAAAATATATATGATTTCACTGTGACCTGTTGCTGAGTGGTGGGGAGGTGGATGTGTGTGTGTTGAGAGCGCTAATGGGAGACAAAACACGAACTATTTTGGGCGTATAACATAAATCCACTCGTTGGTGGTTTAAACTACATTCTAGTGTTGACTACTAAAAGAAAACGGTATCAAGCGAAGTGATTTATGTATGTTCAGTTCCTGGTTCTCGGGGGGGGGGGGGAATTTGAAATGGAAGTTGTGGAAAAGTCCTCAATGAAACTGACATGAGGCTAAATGTGGAGAATGATACATTTGCCTCAGTTGACCATCAAGCAGCCTATTAATATATATATGCCATCGTCGGCTGCCATTTGATACAATAAATATGTTGAAATGACGATATCACTGGAGTCCTTGCAAATCCATTTGTGCCACTTGTGTAGCCTACCTGGAGCTGGCAAACAGATTGAATAGATAGCCTGTAACTCCAGGTTGTTGTAGTCTTGTGTTATTATCAATAGATAGCCTGTAACTCCAGGTTGTTGTAGTCTTGTTATTATCAATAGACAGCCTGTAACTCCAGGTTGTTATAGTCTTGTGTTATTATCAATAGATAGCCTGTAACTTCAGGTTGTTGTAGTCTTGTGTTATTATCAATAGATAGCCTGTTGTAGTCTTGTGTTATTATCAATAGATAGCCTGTTGTAGTCTTGTGTTATTATCAATAGATAGCCTGTTGTAGTCTTGTGTTATTATCAATAGATAGCCTGTAACTCCAGGTTGTTGTAGTCTTGTGTTATTATCAATAGATAGCCTGTAACTCCAGGTGGTTGTAGTCTTGTGTTATTATCAATAGATAGCCTGTAACTTCAGGTTGTTGTAGTCTTGTGTTATTATCAATAGATAGCCTGTAACTCCAGGTTGTTGTAGTCTTGTGTTATTATCAATAGATAGCCTGTAACTCCAGGTGGTTGTAGTCTTGTGTTATTATCAATAGATAGCCTGTAACTTCAGGTTGTTGTAGTCTTGTGTTATTATCAATAGATAGCCTGTAACTCCAGGTTGTTGTAGTCTTGTGTTATTATCAATAGATAGCCTGTAACTCCAGGTTGTTGTAGTCTTGTGTTATTATCAATAGATAGCCTGTTGTAGTCTTGTGTTATTATCAATAGATAGCCTGTAACTTCAGGTTGTTGTAGTCTTGTGTTATTATCAATAGATAGCCTGTAACTCCAGGTTGTTGTAGTCTTGTGTTATTATCAATAGATAGCCTGTAACTCCAGGTTGTTGTAGTCTTGTTATTATCAATAGATAGCCTGTAACTCCAGGTTGTTGTAGTCTTGTGTTATTATCAATAGATAGCCTGTAACTCCAGGTTGTTGTAGTCTTGTGTTATTATCAATAGATAGCCTGTTGTAGTCTTGTGTTATTATCAATAGATAGCCTGTAACTCCAGGTTGTTGTAGTCTTGTGTTATTATCAATAGATAGCCTGTAACTCCAGGTTGTTGTAGTCTTGTGTTATTATCAATAGATAGCCTGTAACTCCAGGTTGTTGTAGTCTTGTGTTATTATCAATAGATAGCCTGTAACTCCAGGTTGTTGTAGTCTTGTGTTATTATCAATAGATAGCCTGTAACTCCAGTTTGTTGTAGTCTTGTGTTATTATCAATAGATAGCCTGTAACTCCAGGTTGTTGTAGTCTTGTGTTATTATGAATAGATAGCCTGTAACTCCAGGTTGTTGTAGTCTTGTGTTATTATCAATAGATAGCCTGTAACTCCAGGTGGTTGTAGTCTTGTGTTATTATCAATAGATAGCCTGTAACTCCAGGTGGTTGTAGTCTTGTGTTATTATCAATAGATAGCCTGTAACTCCAGGTTGTTGTAGTCTTGTGTTATTATCAATAGATAGCCTGTAACTCCAGGTGGTTGTAGTCTTGTGTTATTATCAATAGATAGCCTGTAACTCCAGGTTGTTGTAGTCTTGTGTTATTATCAATAGATAGCCTGTAACTCCAGGTTGTTGTAGTCTTGTGTTATTATCAATAGATAGCCTGTAACTCCAGGTGGTTGTAGTCTTGTGTTATTATCAATAGATAGCCTGTAACTCCAGGTTGTTGTAGTCTTGTGTTATTATCAATAGATAGCCTGTAACTCCAGGTTGTTGTAGTCTTGTGTTATTATCAATAGATAGCCTGTAACTCCAGGTGGTTGTAGTCTTGTGTTATTATCAATAGATAGCCTGTAGCTCCAGTTTGTTGTAGTCTTGTGTTATTATCAATAGATAGCCTGTAACTCCAGGTTGTTGTAGTCTTGTGTTATTATGAATAGATAGCCTGTAACTCCAGGTTGTTGTAGTCTTGTGTTATTATCAATAGATAGCCTGTAACTCCAGGTGGTTGTAGTCTTGTGTTATTATCAATAAAGCCTGTAACTCCAGGTGGTTGTAGTCTTGTGTTATTATCAATAGATAGCCTGTAACTCCAGTTGTTGTAGTCTTGTGTTATTATCAATAGATAGCCTGTAACTCCAGGTTGTTGTAGTCTTGTGTTATTATCAATAGATAGCCTGTTGTAGTCTTGTGTTATTATCAATAGATAGCCTGTAACTCAGGTGGTTGTAGTCTTGTGTTATTATCAATAGATAGCCTGTAACTCCAGGTTGTTGTAGTCTTGTGTTATTATCAATAGATAGCCTGTAACTCCAGGTGGTTGTAGTCTTGTGTTATTATCAATAAATAGCCTGTAGCTCCAGTTTGTTGTAGTCTTGTGTTATTATCAATAGATGCCTGTAACTCAGGTTGTTGTAGTCTTGTGTTATTATCAATAGATAGCCTGTTGTAGTCTTGTGTTATTATCAATAGATAGCCTGTAACTCCAGGTGGTTGTAGTCTTGTGTTATTATCAATAGATAGCCTGTAACTCCAGGTGGTTGTAGTCTTGTGTTATTATCAATAGATAGCCTGTAACAGGTTTGTTATTATCAATAAGCCTGTAACTCCAGGTTGTTGAGTCTTGTGTTATTATCAATGAGCCTGTTGTAGTCTTGTGTTATTATCAATAGATAGCCTGTAACTCCATTTGTTGTAGTCTTGTGTTATTATCAATAGATAGCCTGTAACTCCAGGTTGTTGTAGTCTTGTGTTATTATCAATAGATAGCCTGTAACTCCAGGTTGTTGTAGTCTTGTGTTATTATCAATAGATAGCCTGTAACTCCAGGTTGTTGTAGTCTTGTGTTATTATCAATAGATAGCCTGTAACTCCAGGTTGTTGTAGTCTTGTGTTATTATCAATAGATAGCCTGTTGTAGTCTTGTGTTATTATCAATAGATAGCCTGTTGTAGTCTTGTGTTATTATCAATAGATAGCCTGTAACTCCAGGTTGTTGTAGTCTTGTGTTATTATCAATAGATAGCCTGTTGTAGTCTTGTGTTATTATCAATAGATAGCCTGTTGTAGTCTTGTGTTATTATCAATAGATAGCCTGTAACTCCAGGTTGTTGTAGTCTTGTGTTATTATCAATAGATAGCCTGTAACTCCAGGTGGTTGTAGTCTTGTGTTATTATCAATAGATAGCCTGTAGCTCCAGGTTGTTGTAGTCTTGTGTTATTATCAATAGATAGCCTGTAACTCCAGGTTTGTTGTAGTCTTGTGTTATTATCAATAGATAGCCTGTAACTCCAGGTTGTTGTAGTCTTGTGTTATTATCAATAGATAGCCTGTAACTCCAGGTAGCCTGTAACTCCAGGTGGTTGTAGTCTTGTGTTATTATGAATAGATAGCCTGTAACTCCAGGTGGTTGTAGTCTTGTGTTATTATCAATAGATAGCCTGTAACTCCAGGTTGTTGTAGTCTTGTGTTATTATCAATAGATAGCCTGTAACTCCAGGTTGTTGTAGTCTTGTGTTATTATCAATAGATAGCCTGTAACTCCAGGTTGTTGTAGTCTTGTGTTATTATCAATAGATAGCCTGTAACTCCAGGTGGTTGTAGTCTTGTGTTATTATCAATAGATAGCCTGTAACTCCAGGTTGTTGTAGTCTTGTGTTATTATCAATAGATAGCCTGTAACTCCAGGTTGTTGTAGTCTTGTGTTATTATCAATAGATAGCCTGTAACTCCAGGTTGTTGTAGTCTTGTGTTATTATCAATAGATAGCCTGTAACTCCAGTTTGTTGTAGTCTTGTGTTATTATCAATAGATAGCCTGTAACTCCAGTTTGTTGTAGTCTTGTGTTATTATCAATAGATAGCCTGTAACTCCAGGTTGTTGTAGTCTTGTGTTATTATCAATAGATAGCCTGCCTGTTGTAGTCTTGTGTTATTATCAATAGATAGCCTGTAACTCCAGGTTGTTGTAGTCTTGTGTTATTATCAATAGATAGCCTGTAACTCCAGGTGGTTGTAGTCTTGTGTTATTATCAATAGATAGCCTGTTGTTGTAGTCTTGTTTGTCTTGTTATTATCAATAGATAGCCTGTTGTAGTCTTGTGTTATTATCAATAGATAGCCTGTTGTAGTCTTGTGTTATTATCAATAGATAGCCTGTTGTAGTCTTGTGTTATTATCAATAGATAGCCTGTTGTAGTCTTGTGTTATTATCAATAGATGGCCTGTAACTCCAGGTTGTTGTAGTCTTGTGTTATTATCAATAGATTGACGTAACAGTCAGATTAGGCTACAGGTCAAATTAAGTCGAAAAAAAGCAACACTGGCTGTTGTTGACAAACATTCATTCAAACACTCATTACAGTATCAGTCAAAAGTTTGGACACACCTACTAATTCAATGGGTTTTTATTTTTTGCTATTTTCTACATTGTAGAATAATAGTGAAGACATCAAAACTATGAAATAACACATTTGGACTCATGTAGTAACCCAAAAAAAAGCATTAAGCAATTAAAAATATATTTTACATTTGAGATTCTTCAAAGTAGCTACCCTTTGCCTTGATGACAGCTTCGCACACTCTTGGCATTCTCTCAACCAGCTTCACCTGGAATGCTTTTCCAACCATCTTGAAGGAGTTCTCACATATGCTGAGCACTTGTTGGCTGCTTTTCTTCACTCAGCGGTCCAACTCATCCCAAACCATCTCAATTGGGTTGAGGTCAGGTGATTGTGGAGGCCAGGTCACCTAATGCAGCACTCAAGAACTCTCCTTCTTGGTCAAATAGCCTGGAGGTGTGTTGGGTCATTGTCCTGTTGATAAACAAATGACAGTCGCACTAAGCCCAAACCAGATGGGCCGGCGTATCGCTGCAGAATGCTATGGTAGCCATGCTGGTTAAGTGTGCCTTGAATTCCAAATAAATCACAGACAGTGTCACCGGCAATGCACCCCCACACCATCACACCTCCTCCTCCATGCTTCACGGTGGGAACCACACATGCACAGATCATTCGTTCACTTACTCTGATTCTCACAAAGACACGGTGGTTGGAACCTAAAATCTCTTTGGACTCCAGACCTAATGACAGATTTCCACCAGTCTAATGTCCATTGCTCGTGTTCATTGGCCCAAGCAAGTCTCTTCGTATTGGTGTCCTTTAGTAGTGGTTTCTTTGCAGAACTTTGACCACGAAGGCCTGGTTCATGCAGTTTCCTCTGAACAGTTGATGTTGAGATGTGTCTGTGAATTAAACACTTTGAAGCATTTATTTATTTGGGCTGCAATTTCTGAGGCTGGTAACGTATCCTCTGCAGCAGAGGGAACTCTGGGTCTTCCTTTCCTGTGGTGGTCCTGATGAGAGACAGTTTCATCATATCGCAGCAGAGGGAACTCTGGGTCTTCCTTTCCTGTGGCGGTCCTCATGAGTGCCAGTTTCATCAGCAGCAGGGAACTTTCTGGTGGTCCTTGAGAGCCAGTTTTCCGCAGCAGAGGGAACTCTGGTGCAGTCCTCATGAGTGCCAGTTTCATCATAGCGCTTGATGGTTTTTGCGACTGCACTTGAAGAAACTTTTAAAAAGTTATTGAAATTTTCCGGATTAACTGACAGTCAGGTTTTAAAGTAGTGATGGACTGTCATTTCTCTTTGCTTATTTGAGCTGTTCTTGCCATAATATGGACTTGGTCTTTTACCAAATAGGGCCATCTTCTGTATACCACCCCTACCATGTCACAACACAACTGATTTGATCAAACGCATTTAAGAAGGAAAGAAATTCCACAAATTAACTTTTAAGAAGGCACACCTGTTAATTCAAATGCATTCCAGGTGACTACCTCATGAAGCTGGTTGAGAGAATGCCAAGAGTGTGCAAAGCTGTCATCAAGGCAAAGGGTGGCTATTTGAAGAATCTCAAATATTCAATACATTTTAATTAGTTTTCCACTATTTTGGTTACTACATGCTTCCATACATGCTGTTTAACAGTTCATGTCTTCACTACTTTTCTACAGTGTATAAAATAGTCAAAATAAAACTTGTGAATGAGTAGGTGTCCACACTTTTGAGTGGTACTGTACATACTAATATTGAATTCAGGTGATTGAAATTACAACCCCATCCTCAGTAGCCTATCCCAGCAGGCCATTGGGGGAAACAAGCATCTCTAATTTGCGAAATCGCCTCGTTATTCATGTCTGTTAATATGAACTAAGCAAACTGCTAAAACATTCAGTTTACATCTTGCCCACATCTTGTCTAGGCTACCTAAAATGAGATGTAGGCCTATCAGGGGTTAAAGGCTACCTGCCTTTATCTAAGCAAACCATTGCAAAATGTTATTACAATCCTAAACCCAGATTTTAGTCGGTAGCCTATGTGTAACAAATGTGAAATGGCTAGCTAGTTAGCAGTGGTGCGTGCTAATAGCGTTTCAATCGGTGACGATTGCTCTGAGACATTGAAGTAGTTGTTCCCCCCTTGCTCTGCAAGGGCCGCGGCTTTTGTGGCGCGATGGGTAACGGTGCTTCGAGGGTGGCTGTTGTCGATGTGTCCAGAGGGTCCTTGGTTCGAGCCCAGGTAGGGGCGAGGAGAGGGACGGAAGCTATACTGGTACATATACTGGTACATATGCCTATTGAAGTGGTAAAGTCAAGCTCGCAAATGTGCATTTGTAGTCTTAACATCTGGCACATAACAACAGCACAACTGCCAGAAAGTAGCCTAACAGTTAAAAAAAAAAACAATTTGAATCTAATTTTTTCTTGCTCAGAGATTGAGATCCTCTGTCCAACTTTCATCACTCAAACTCTCCTGTCGTGTTTATCTATAGTTTTGCCCATGCGCAAAGGGGATTTATTTACAATTATAAACCTGGTTCGAGTCCTGAAAGCTGATTGGCTGAAAGCCGTGGTATATCAGACCATATACCACAGGTATGACAAAACGTTACTTTTTTAAGTCGGTAACCAGTTTATAATTAAAAGGTACCCCCAGGTTCTGCGGTATATGGCGAATATACAACAGCTAACAGCTGTACCCAGGCACTCCGTTTTGCGTTCTGCTTATGAACAGCCCTTAGGCACGGTAGATTGGCCGTATCTCATATCCTGTTGGGCAAATTATCTGGCGAGTTTAATAAGGGCAAACTATATTTTCTCTTTCTACATATTCAAATTGCTTTATTAAGTTAAGTCATAGTTTGCAATAATTATTTTTCTGAGTTACCCCGAATATAGCTTCTAACTTCGTTACAAGTTACTATGATATTCAATCTTAAATTGGCTCGATAACGGTGACGGAATATGGTTTAATTGCAGGTCCTAATCCAGGCACTTGTCATCTCCCGTCTGGATTACTGCAACTCGCTGTTGGCTGGGCTCCCTGCCTGTGCCATTAAACCCCTACAACTCATCCAGAACGCCGCAGCCCGTCTGGTGTTCAACCTTCCCAAGTTCTCTCACGTCACCCCGCTCCTCCGCTCTCTCCACTGGCTTCCAGTTGAAGCTCGCATCCGCTACAAGACCATGGTGCTTGCCTACGGAGCTGTGAGGGGAACGGCACCTCAGTACCTCCAGGCTCTGATCAGGCCCTACACCCAATCAAGGGCACTGCGTTCATCCACCTCTGGCCTGCTCGCCTCCCTACCACTGAGGAAGTACAGTTCCCGCTCAGCCCAGTCAAAACTGTTCGCTGCTCTGGCCCCCCAATGGTGGAAAAAACTCCCTCACGACGCCAGGACAGCGGAGTCAATCACCACCTTCCGGAGACACCTGAAACCCCACCTCTTTAAGGAATACCTAGGATAGGATAAAGTAATCCTTCTCACCCCCTTAAAAGATTTAGATACACTATTGTAAAGTGGCTGTTCCACTGGATGTCATAAGGTGAATGCACCAATTTGTAAGTCGCTCTGGATAAGAGCGTCTGCTAAATGACTTAAATGTAAATGTAAATGTAATAAATATGGCAACTAACGTTACTCTCTTGCTGCAAAAATATTTTGGGGGGCTAGTTGTTCTCAGGCCTGTTGGTTTAGAATGGTCAATGGGCTAGAAATGTTAGCTTGACCTGTGAAAGCTATCTAGCTATTATATAGACCTGAGCTCTCCAACCTTTGTCCTGGAGAGCTGTTGTCTGAGCCCAATAATGTTTGTACCATGTTTTATGCTGCTACCATGCTGTGTTTCTACCATGTTAAGTTGCTACCATGTTGTGTTGTCATGTTGTGTTGCTACCATGCTGTGTTTCTACCATGTTAAGTTGCTACCATGTTGTGTTGTCATGTTGTGTTGCTACCATGCTGTGTTGTCATGTGTTGCTACGCTTTCGTCTTAGGTCTCTCTTGTTGTGATGAGTGTTTTGGCCTATATTTATATTGGTTTGTTATGTGTTATTTTTAATCCCAGGCCCCCGTTCCCGCAGGAGAGGCCCTTTTGCCTTTTGGTAGGCCATCATCGTAAATAAGAATTTGTTCTCAACTGACTTACCTGGTCAAATAAAGACAGCACCTTCTGTATGTTTTCGTTTCAACTCCAGTTGTAACTAACTCGATTCAATTTATCAAGCAGGTGACGTGAAGTATTATAATCAGGTCAAACTATCTTAGGGTTAAAGAGAAACCTACAGGACGGTAACTTGGCTCTCCAGGGAACAGGGTTAGAGAGCCCTGATATAATATCTTCTTTCTGTACGGGAGTTAATCAAATCTGAAAGTTGTCTTTGGCTGGCTAGTTAAGGATTTCATATCCCCTAGTTCAACTCTGTCTGCTTGTTGACTAGTTAGTTAAGACAAAATAAGGGCTTCATATCCCCTAGTTCAACTCTGTCTGCTTGTTGACTAGTTAGTTAAGACAAAATAAGAGCTTCATATCCCCTGGTTCAACTCTGTCTGCTTGTTGACTAGTTAGTTAAGACAAAATATGGGCTTCATATCCCCTAGTTCAACTCTGTCTGCTTGTTGACTAGTTAGTTAAGACAAAATAAGGGCTTCATATCCCCTAGTTCAACTCTGTCTGCTTGTTGACTAGTTAGTTAAGACAAAATAAGGGCTTCATATCCCCTAGTTCAACTCTGTCTGCTTGTTGACTAGTTAGTTAAGACAAAATAAGAGCTTCATATCCCCTGGTTCAACTCTGTCTGCTTGTTGACTAGTTAGTTAAGACAAAATAAGGGCTTCATATCCCCTAGTTCAACTCTGTCTGCTTGTTGACTAGTTAGTTAAGACAAAATAAGGGCTTCATATCCCCTGGTTCAACTCTGTCTGCTTGTTGACTAGTTAGTTAAGACAAAATAAGGGCTTCATATCCCCTAGTTCAACTCTGTCTGCTTGTTGACTAGTTAGTTAAGACAAAATAAGAGCTTCATATCCCCTAGTTCAACTCTGTCTGCTTGTTGACTAGTTAGTTAAGACAAAATAAGGACTTCATATCCCCTAGTTCAACTCTGTCTGCTTGTTGACTAGTTAGTTAAGACAAAATAAGGACTTCATATCCCCTAGTTCAACTCTGTCTGCTTGTTGACTAGTTAGTTAAGACAAAATAAGGACTTCATATCCCCTGGTTCAACTCTGTCTGCTTGTTGACCAGGTATATTTGAGACAACAGTCAGGGGGTGTTGGCAGCTCACTAGTTGTTGACAAAAAGCACAACTAGCTAACTTAGCTGGTACAACAGATACGCTTTTTGAGTCAGAGACAGCTAGCAAGTTGACTAGTTAAAAACGGTAAAACATTGAAACACTCACTCTTCGACGTACTCTTGGTATCCAGTTCATATTGAACAGAAGAAGTAGGAGACGACGATCCAGTCTTCTCAAAAGAAATGTTGGTTGAACTCAGAGCCTCTTTAAAATAGATGACAGATGTCGGAGAGAACGACTCATCCGGGGTGCCGGCAACATGTCCGGTTTTATCTTGAACGTGTTCTCTGTCAGAGACCCCCGACGCATCCAAACTTTGTGAAAGTGGTGAATCCTGGATGGGACACGGGATTGTTGACAGCCGCTGCTCCGCCATCTTCACATGCATGTGACTCGATTCCAATCAGCAGTGGCAGAGAAACTTCTTCTTTGTTGGGGTTTATCGGAGGTTGGCATCTAACGTTATGGTGCATTACCGCCACCTAGTGGACTGGAGTGTTGGACCAGAAGACAGGGAGAAATTAAATCCTTTCTGACATCTCAGTTGCTCTTTATTAAAAATATATATTTGAGACTATATCTAATGAAGTTCTACTCAAAATACTGTTTAAACTCATTTCCTGTATCCCCCTTCTCCCTCATACTAGATCTCATCCTCTCTCTGTCCCTCTGATACTGCCCACAGTGTATCAATACACGCTCCACGGTCTCTGTTTCCTGGCAATAATCCCACTTCCCTGTTGGATGCTTTCCGATCACATTTAAAGTCGGATTTATCCGGCTGTGTCCTACCCCTTAATCTTGTATTTAAAAAAAAAATAGCCTCCTCTCTTCTGTCTCTTCCAGCTGTCCTCCCCTCCCTGTCTTTCCTCTGTACTTGAAACAAATGCCTGCCCTTAGTATCACTGCTCCTGCCCTTAGTATCACTGCTCCTGCCCTTAGTATCACTGCTCCTGCCCTTAGTATCACTGCTCCTGCCCTTAGTATCACTGCTCCTGCCCTTAGTATCACTGCTCCTGCCCTTAGTATCACTGCTCCTGCCCTTAGTATCACTGCTCCTGCCCTTAGTATCACTGCTCCTGCCCTTAGTATCACTGCTCCTGCCCTTAGTATCACTGCTCCTGCCCTTAGTATCTCTGCTCCTGCCCTTAGTATCACTGCTCCTGCCCTTAGTATCACTGCTCCTGCCCTTAGTATCACTGCTCCTGCCCTTAGTATCACTGCTCCTGCCCTTAGTATCACTGCTCCTGCCCTTAGTATCACTGCTCCTGCCCTTAATATCACTGCTCCTGCCCTTAGTATCACTGCTCCTGCCCTTAATATCACTGCTCCTGCCCTTAATATCACTGCTCCTGCCCTTAGTATCACTGCTCCTGCCCTTAATATCACTGCTCCTGCCCTTAGTATCACTGCTCCTGCCCTTAATATCACTGCTCCTGCCCTTAATATCACTGCTCCTGCCCTTAGTATCACTGCTCCTGCCCTTAATATCACTGCTCCTGCCCTTAGTATCACTGCTCCTGCCCTTAGTATCACTGCTCCTGCCCTTAGTATCACTGCTCCTGCCCTTAGTATCACTGCTCCTGCCCTTAGTATCACTGCTCCTGCCCTTAGTATCACTGCTCCTGCCCTTAGTATCACTGCTCCTGCCCTTAGTATCACTGCTCCTGCCCTTAATATCACTGCTCCTGCCCTTAGTATCACTGCTCCTGCCCTTAATATCACTGCTCCTGCCCTTAATATCACTGCTCCTGCCCTTAGTATCACTGCTCCTGCCCTTAGTATCACTGCTCCTGCCCTTAGTATCACTGCTCCTGCCCTTAGTATCACTGCTCCTGCCCTTAGTATCACTGCTCCTGCCCTTAGTATCACTGCTCCTGCCCTTAGTATCACTGCTCCTGCCCTTAGTATCACTGCTCCTGCCCTTAGTATCACTGCTCCTGCCCTTAATATCACTGCTCCTGCCCTTAGTATCACTGCTCCTGCCCTTAGTATCACTGCTCCTGCCCTTAGTATCACTGCTCCTGCCCTTAATATCACTGCTCCTGCCCTTAGTATCACTGCTCCTGCCCTTAGTATCACTGCTCCTGCCCTTAGTATCACTGCTCCTGCCCTTAATATCACTGCTCCTGCCCTTAGTATCACTGCTCCTGCCCTTAGTATCAAATCAAATCAAATCAAATCAAATGTATTTATATAGCCCTTCGTACATCAGCTGATATCTCAAAGTGCTGTACAGAAACCCAGCCTAAAACCCCAAACAGCAAACAATGCAGGTGTAAAAGCACGGTGGCTAGGAAAAACTCCCTAGAAAGGCCAAAACCTAGGAAGAAACCTAGAGAGGAACCGGGCTATGTGGGGTGGCCAGTCCTCTTCTGGCTGTGCCGGGTAGAGATTATAACAGAACATGACCAAGATGTTCAAATGTTCATAAATGACCAGCATGGTCAAATAATAATAAGGCAGAACAGTTGAAACTGGAGCAGCAGCACAGTCAGGTGGACTGGGGACAGCAAGGAGCCATCATGTCAGGTAGTCCTGGGGCACGGTCCTAGGGCTCAGGTCCTCCGAGAGAGAGAAAGAAAGAGAGAATTAGAGAGAGCATATGTGGGGTGGCCAGTCCTCTTCTGGCTGTGCCGGGTGGAGATTATAACAGAACGTGGCCAAGATGTTCAAATGTTCATAAATGACCAGCATGGTTGAATAATAGTAAGGCAGAACAGTTGAAACTGGAGCAGGAGCATGGCCAGGTGGACTGGGGACAGCAAGGAGTCCTCATGTCAGGTAGTCCTGGGACATGGTCCTAGGGCCCAGGCCAGTTGAAACTGGAGCAGCAGCATGGCCAGGTGGACTGGGGACAGCAAGGAGTCATCATGTCAGGTAGTCCTGGGGAATGGTCCTAGGGCTCAGGTCCTCCGAGAGAGAGAAAGAAAGAGAGAAGGAGAGAATTAGAGAACGCACACTTAGATTCACACAGGACACCGAATAGGACAGGAGAAGTACTCCAGATAAACAAACTGACCCTAGCCCCCGACACATAAACTACTGCAGCATAAATACTGGAGGCTGAGACAGGAGGGGTCAGGAGACACTGTGGCCCCATCCGAGGACACCCCGGACAGGGCCAAACAGGAAGGATATAACCCCACCCACTTTGCCAAAGCACAGCCCCCACACCACTAGAGGGAAATCTTCAACCACCAACTTACCATCCTGAGACAAGGCCGAGTATAGCCCACAAAGATCTCCGACACGGTACAACCCAAGGGGGGAAACCCAGACAGGCCGACCACAACAGTGAATCAACCCACCCAGGTGACGCACCCCCAGGGACGGCACGAGAGAGCCCCAGCAAGCCAGTGACTCAGCCCCGTAACAGGGTTAGAGGCAGAGAATCCCAGTGGAAAGAGGGGAACCGGCCAGGCAGAGACAGCAAGGGCGGTTCGTTGCTCCAGAGCCTTTCCGTTCACCTTCCCACTCCTGGGCCAGACTACACTCAATCATATGACCCACTGAAGAAATGAGTCTTCAGTAAAGACTTAAAGGTTGAGACCGAGTTTGCGTCTCTGACATGGGTAGGCAGACCGTTCCATAAAAATGGAGCTCTATAGGAGAAAGCCCTGCCTCCAGCTGTTTGCTTAGAAATTCTAGGGACAATTAGGAGGCCTGCGTCTTGTGACCGTAGCGTACGTGTAGGTATGTACGGCAGGACCAAATTAGAGAGGTAGGTAGGAGCAAGCCCATGTAATGCTTTGTAGGTTAGCAGTAAAACCTTGAAATCAGCCCTTGCTTTGACAGGAAGCCAGTGTAGAGAGGCTAGCACTGGAGTAATATGATCAAATTTTTTGGTTCTAGTCAGGATTCTAGCAGCCGTATTTAGCACTAACTGAAGTTTATTTAGTGCTTTATCCGTGTAGCCGGAAAATAGAGCATTGCAGTAGTCTAACCTAGAAGTGACAAAAGCATGGATTAATTTTTCTGCATCATTTTTGGACAGAAAGTTTCTGATTTTTGCAATGTTACGTAGATGGAAAAAAGCTGTCCTCGAAATGGTCTTGATATGTTCTTCAAAAGAGAGATCAGGGTCCAGAGTAACGCCGAGGTCCTTCACAGTTTTATTTGAGATGACTGTACAACCATTAAGATTAATTGTCAGATTCAACAGAAGATCTCTTTGTTTCTTGGGACCTAGAACAAGCATCTCTGTTTTGTCCGAGTTTAATAGTAGAAAGTTTGCAGCCATCCACTTCCTTATGTCTGAAACACATGCTTCTAGCGAGGGCAATTTTGGGGCTTCACCATGTTTCATTGAAATGTACAGCTGTGTGTCATCCGCATAGCAGTGAAAGTTTACATTATGTTTTCGAATAACATCCCCAAGAGGTAAAATATATAGTGAAAACAATAGTGGTCCTAAAACAGAACCTTGAGGAACACCGAAATGTACAGTTGATTTGTCAGAGGACAAACCATTCACAGAGACAAACTGATATCTTTCCGACAGATAAGACCTAAACCAGGCCAGAACATGTCCGTGTAGACCAATTTGGGTTTCCAATCTCTCCAAAAGAATGTGGTGATCGATGGTATCAAAAGCAGCACTAAGGTCTAGGAGCACGAGGACAGATGCAGAGCCTCGGTCCGATGCCATTAAAATGTCATTTACCACCTTCACAAGTGCCGTCTCAGTGCTATGATGGGGTCTAAAACCAGACTGAAGCATTTCGTATACATTGTTTGTCTTCAGGAAGGCAGTGAGTTGCTGCGCAACAGCCTTCTCTAAAATCTTTGAGAGGAATGGAAGATTCGATATAGGCCGATAGTTTTTTATATTTTCTGGGTCAAGGTTTGGCTTTTTCAAGAGAGGCTTTATTGATGCCACTTTTAGTGAGTTTGGTACACATCCAGTGGATAGAGAGTCGTTTATTATGTTCAACATAGGAGGGCCAAGCACAGGAAGCAGCTCTTTCAGTAGTTTAGTTGGAATAGGGTCCAGTATACAGCTTGAAGGTTTAGAGGCCATGATTATTTTCATCATTGTGTCAAGAGATATAGTACTAAAACACTTGAGCGTCTCTCTTGATCCTAGGTCCTGGCAGAGTTGTGCAGACTCAGGACAACTGAGGTTTGGAGGAATACGCAGGTTTAAAGAGGAGTCCGTAATTTGCTTTCTAATAATCATAATCTTTTCCTCAAAGAAGTTCATGAATTTATCACTGCTAAAGTGAAAGTCATCCTCTCTTGGGGAATGCTGCTTTTTAGTTAGCTTTGCCACAGTATCAAAAAGGAATTTCGGATTGTTCTTATTTTCCTCAATTAAGTTAGAAAAATAGGACGATCGAGCAGCAGTAAGGGCTCTTCGGTACTGCACGGTACCGTCCTTCCAAGCTAGTCGGAAGACTTCCAGTTTGGTGTGGCGCCATTTCCGTTCCAATTTTCTGGAAGCTTGCTTCAGAGCTCGGGTATTTTCTGTGTACCAGGGAGCTAGTTTCTTATGAGACATTTTTTTAGTTTTTAGGGGTGCAACTGCATCTAGGGTATTGCGCAAGGTTAAATTGAGATCCTCAGTTAGGTGGTTAACGGATTTTTGTCCTCTGGCGTCCTTGGGTAGGCAGAGGGAGTCTGGAAGGGCATCAAGGAATCTTTGTGTTGTCTGTGAATTTATAGCACGACTTTTGATGTTCCTTGGTTGGGGTCTGAGCAGATTATTTGTTGCAATTGCAAACGTAATAAAATGGTGGTCCGATAGTCCAGGATTATGAGGAAAAACATTAAGATCCACAACATTTATTCCATGGGACAAAACTAGGTCCAGCGTATGACTGTGAGAGTGAGTGGGTCCAGAGACATGTTGGACAAAACCCACTGAGTCGATGATGGCTCCAAAAGCATTTTGGAGTGGGTCTGTGGACTTTTCCATGTGAATATTAAAGTCACCAAAGATTAGAATATTATCTGCAATGACTACAAGGTCTGATAGGAATTCAGGAACTCAGTGAGAAACGCTGTATATGGCCCAGGAGGCCTGTAAACAGTAGCTATAAAAAGTGATTGAGTAGGCTGCATAGATTTCATGACTAGAAGCTCAAAAGACGAAAACGTCATTTTTTTTTTTGTAAATTGAAATTTGCTATCGTAAATGTTAGCAACACCTCCGCCTTTGCGGGATGCACGGGGGATATGGTCACTAGTGTAGCCAGGAGGTGAGGCCTCATTTAACACAGTAAATTCATCAGGCTTAAGCCATGTTTCAGTCAGGCCAATCACATCAAGATTATGATCACTGCTCCTGCCCTTAGTATCACTGCTCCTGCCCTTAGTATCACTGCTCCTGCCCTTAGTATCACTGCTCCTGCCCTTAATATCACTGCTCCTGCCCTTAGTATCACTGCTCCTGCCCTTAGTATCACTGCTCCTGCCCTTAGTATCACTGCTCCTGCCCTTAGTATCACTGCTCCTGCCCTTAGTATCACTGCTCCTGCCCTTAGTATCACTGCTCCTGCCCTTAGTATCACTGCTCCTGCCCTTAGTATCACTGCTCCTGCCCTTAGTATCACTGCTCCTGCCCTTAGTATCACTGCTCCTGCCCTTAGTATCACTGCTCCTGCCCTTAGTATCACTGCTCCTGCCCTTAATATCACTGCTCCTGCCCTTAGTATCACTGCTCCTGCCCTTAGTATCACTGCTCCTGCCCTTAGTATCACTGCTCCTGCCCTTAGTATCACTGCTCCTGCCCTTAGTATCACTGCTCCTGCCCTTAGTATCACTGCTCCTGCCCTTAGTATCTCTGCTCCTGCCCTTAGTATCACTGCTCCTGCCCTTAGTATCACTGCTCCTGCCCTTAGTATCACTGCTCCTGCCCTTAGTATCACTGCTCCTGCCCTTAGTATCACTGCTCCTGCCCTTAGTATCACTGCTCCTGCCCTTAGTATCACTGCTCCTGCCCTTAGTATCTCTGCTCCTGCCCTTAGTATCACTGCTCCTGCCCTTAGTATCACTGCTCCTGCCCTTAGTATCACTGCTCCTGCCCTTAGTATCACTGCTCCTGCCCTTAGTATCACTGCTCCTGCCCTTAGTATCACTGCTCCTGCCCTTAGTATCACTGCTCCTGCCCTTAGTATCACTGCTCCTGCCCTTAGTATCACTGCTCCTGCCCTTAGTATCACTGCTCCTGCCCTTAGTATCACTGCTCCTGCCCTTAGTATCACTGCTCCTGCCCTTAGTATCACTGCTCCTGCCCTTAGTATCACTGCTCCTGCCCTTCCAGGTCAAGAGGGGATGTTAATAATTTGATAATAATAATAATAATAATTCAGTGTGTTTTATATTTAATTACAGCTGCATAGCTAATGTTTTTCTTTGATGTACAAACACTTTTTCATATCAATAATGTACATACATGTGATTGTAAAAGTTTTGTATATTTTGGTTTGTCCCATCGTGGGTTATCTGTATTTCCATACCCCCTTATTGTTCTCTCTTGCCTGACCTTCGGCTTGAAAGGTACAGTATGTTGTCCTTGGCTCCAAAATTGTTCAATATAAAACCGTCATAATGTTACACAATGTACTGTTATGCTACCATGAGTTTGTTACAATATGGATAATATAAAGATTTATGTTAACAAGTTTCATCGAGCTCGCTAACTAAGGTATCTATTGTAACTTGTGAGTACTTGGGACAGTGTTTGAGTGAGTGTCCATGTGCTTGTGCAGGTGCCTGAGAGCTGTGACTGCGCCAAGGGCTAAAATAATGTGTGTTGTCTCTTCATGTGCAGGTCAAATAAAAAATAATCCAGCCAGCAGTCCAATCAGATGGATCAACACGCTCCCTATCTTTCTGTAGTCTCTCCATGAGCGGCGTCCCATGTCTCCTCCTCGCACTGGAACCAGTCGTCCACCGCAGGAGCCCAAGGAGCCAGAACCGGATGGTACCCCAGTACGCACTAGAAGGGGGAGAGGTTAGTGGAGGAGTGGTGGAGCAAGTTCTGGGCCATCTCTGCCCAGGGCACAAACGCCGCCCACTCCCCCGGCCGGTCCTGGCAATAAGACCTTAGAAACCTACCCACATCCTGGTTAACTCTCTCCACCTGCCCGTTACTCTCTGGGTGAAAACCTGAGGTACGGCTGATCGAGACCCCCAGACGTTCCATGAACAACTTCCAGACCCTCGAAGTGAACTGGGGACGCCGATGAGACACTATATCCTCAGGCACCCTGTAGTGCCGGAAGGCGTGCGTAAACAAGGCCTCCGCAGTCTGTAGGGCCGTAGGGAGACCGGGCAGAGGGAGGAGACGGCAGGACTTAGAGAAACGATCCACAACAACCAGGATTGTGGTGTTTCCCTGTGTTGGGTGGAGATCGGTCAAGAAATCGATCGACAGGTGCGACCATGGCCGTTGTGGAATGGGTAAGGGGTGTAGCTTACCTCTGGGCAAGTGCCTAGGAGCCTTACACTGAGCGCACACCGAGCAAGAGGCAACATAAACCCTCACGTCCTTGGCCAGAGTGGGCCACCAGTACGTCCACTCAGACAGCGCACCGTCCGACCGATGCCTGGATGACCAGAGGAGGGTGACGTGTGGGCCCAATAGATCAGCCGGTCACGAACGGCAGACGGAACGTACAGACGCCCTGCTGGACACTGAGGGGGAATGGCTCTGCACGTAACGCATGCTCAATGTCCACGTCCAGCTCCCACACTACTGGTGCCACCAGGCAGGAGGCCGGGGGTGTGGGAGTGGGATCCAGGAGCCGCTCCTCTGTGTCATACAGTGGGACAGTGCGTCTGCCTTCACGTTCTGGGAACCTGGTCTGTAGGAAAGTGTGAAAACAAAACGGGTGAAAAACATGGCCCACCTTGCCTGGCGAGGGTTCAGTCTCCTAGCTGCCCGGATGTACTCCAGTTTGCGGTGGTCAGTCCAGATGAGAAAAGGGTGTCTAGCCCCCTCAAGCCAATGTATCCACGCCTTCAGGGCCTCGACGACAGCCAACAGCTCCCGGTCCCCCGCATCGCTCTGCCGGGCTGAGCTTCCTCGAGAAGAAGGCACAGGGGCACAGCTCCTATCCCAACCTCGGATGCGTCCACCTCCACTGTGAACGCCAAAGAGGGATCCGGATGGGCCAGCACGGGAGCCGAGGTAAACAGAGCCCTCAGGTGACCAAAAGCCCTGTCCGCCTCAGCCGACCACTGCAAACGTACCGGCCCCCCCTTCAGCAGTGAGGTAATGAGGTGGATCTGGACGGGACGGGTAGAGATGACCCCGGTTGGAGCTGGATCCGGACGGGACGGGTAGAGATGACCCCGGTTGGAGCTGGATCCGGACAGGACGGGACGGGTAGAGATTACCCCGGTTGGAGCTGGATCCGGACGGGACGGGTAGAGATGACCCCGGTTGGAGCTGGATCCGGACAGGACGGGTAGAGATGACCCCGGTTGGAGCTGGATCCGGACAGGACGGGACGGGTAGAGATGACCCCGGTTGGAGCTGGGTCCGGACGGGACGGGTAGAGATGACCCCGGTTGGAGCTGGATCCGGACGGGACAGGTAGAGATGACCCCGGTTGGAGCTGGTCGAGGGGCTGGACAAAGCGATCCATCATGGCACTGAGATGGTGTAGCATAGCTGCGTGTTCCTGGACGTGTTCCTGGACTCCTCTGACCGGGGTACCTGACTCCATGGTTGGTGTGGGATTCTGTTAGGAGTGGGTTTTAGAGGCTAAGTCAGGTGCAGGAGAGCAGAGTGTAGTGAACAGGCGCACTTTTATTCCGGTCAAAATGACAGCACAAAGTAACATAAAATGTACCCAAAACACAGAACATAGACAAAAAGTAAATGCGCGTAACAATATCCGCAATATCAAAATACACGTAACACTAACAATCCTACACAAAGACATGATGGGGAACAGAGGAATAAATACATGTAGATTGATTAGGGAATGAAAACCAGGTGTGCAGGGAACAAGACAAAACAAATGGATACATGAAAAATGGAGCGGCGATGGCTAGAAAGCCGGTGACGTCGACCGCCGAACGCCACCCGAACAAGGAGAGGAGCCGACTTCGGCGGAAGCCGTGACACCCCCTCAGAGGTAGTAATCACACCGGGTGGCAGAGGGGCGTTCTTCTTACCAAACCACATGACCTTTGTTTTGGAGGTGTTCAGAACAAGGTGAAGGGCAGAGAAAGCTTGTTGGACACTAAGAAAGCTTTGTTGCAGAGCGTTTAACACAACATTCGGGGAGGGGCCAGCTGAGTATAAGACTGTATCATCTGCATAGAGATGGATGAGTGAGCTTCCGTCACGCCCTGACCGTAGAGAGCTTTTATGTCTCTATTTTGGTTTGGTCAGGGTGTGATTTGGGTGGGCATTCTATGTTATTTTTTCTATGTTTTGTATTTCTATGTTTTGGCCGGGTATGGTTCTCAATCAGGGACAGCTGACTATCGTTGTCTCTGATTGGGAATCATACTTAGGTAGCTTTTTCCCACCTACGTTTTGTGGGTAGTTGTTTTCTGGTTAGTGTTTTGCACCTGACAGGACTATTTCGGTTTCGTTTATTCCCTTTGTCATTTTTGTTTCCGTGTTTCTGTTTAATAAAAGTCATGAACACTTTCCACGCTGCGCTTTGGTCCGATTCCTCCTCATCTGACAACACCTGTTACAGCTTCCTACTGTGGTCCTTCTGTAGCTCAGTTGGTAGAGCAAGGCGCTTGTAACGCCAGGGTAGTGGGTCCGATTCCTCCTCATGGGACGACAACACCTGTTACAGCTTCCTACTGTGGTCCTTCTGTAGCTCAGTTGGTAGAGCATGGCGCTTGTAACGCCAGGGTAGTGGGTTCGATTCCTCCTCATGGGACGACAACACCTGTTACAGCTTCCTACTGTGGTCCTTCTGTAGCTCAGTTGGTAGAGCATGGCGCTTGTAACGCCAGGGTAGTGGGTCCGATTCCTCCTCATGGGACGACAACACCTGTTACAGCTTCCTACTGTGGTCCTTCTGTAGCTCAGTTGGTAGAGCATGGCGCTTGTAACGCCAGGGTAGTGGGTTCGATTCCTCCTCATGGGACGACAACACCTGTTACAGCTTCCTACTGTGGTCCTTTTGTAGCTCAGTTGGTAGAGCATGGCGCTTGTAACGCCAGGGTAGTGGGTTCGATTCCTCCTCATGGGACGACAACACCTGTTACAGCTTCCTACTGTGGTCCTTCTGTAGCTCAGTTGGTAGAGCATGGCGCTTGTAACGCCAGGGTAGTGGGTTCGATTCCTCCTCATGGGACGACAACACCTGTTACAGCTTCCTACTGTGGTCCTTCTGTAGCTCAGTTGGTAGAGCATGGCGCTTGTAACGCCAGGGTAGTGGGTCCGATTCCTCATCATGGGACGACAACACCCGTTACAGCCTCCTACTGTGGTCCTTCTGTAGCTCAGTTGGTAGAGCATGGCGCTTGTAACGCCAGGGTAGTGGGTCCGATTCCTCCTCATCTGACGACAACACCCGTTACAGCTTCCTACTGCCGTAGCTATGTTGTTGATGTAAATTGAGAAAAGCGTGGGGCCTGGGATTGATCCTTGGTATAGGAAAAATTTGAGTATCATGTAGTAGCATAAACCTATCGCTGTTACATTGAACTAGATGAATGGAATATCACAGTCGTCCAATATATTGTAATAGAAATAAGGCCATGCTCATGAAAAAATAAAACAGTTGTCCTCCCTCATCTTAAACCACTGCTGTTAATGTACTTAAAAAATATATTATTATTTAATTGTAGACCAAGGTGTCATATCCTTTATGTTCTTGTCTACGTTGTTTGGAAAAGTGGTAGCTGATTCACTCACAATGTTGTCTCATTGTCTCATTGTCTCATGCTTAGAATGCGCTCATTGTCTCATGCTTAGAATGTGCTCATTGTTATCATTTGGTCTGAAAAGTACCATGGCAGTTAAGTCAACAGTGGGAAGTTAGCTAAAATAGTTGCTGTGGTTACTAAAACAGCTGTACCTCTTGATTGGTAGTAGATACTTCTATTCCGTTTCCAGATTTGAATAGCAGAGAAGTAGACTAAGACGTAATACCTCTAAGTTTAGGTCTAGAGTTCTGGGAAAGTTTATACAAGTTGAGAGGAAAATGTTTCATGTGGTTACTAAAACAGCTCTATCGTTTGATCTGTAGAATATATTTGTAATCTGATTGTAGATTTGAAAAGCAGAGAAGTACACCAAGATAAACGCAGGAATGGAGACGTCTTGTCCCGCCGAAGCGCTCTGTAGATGTCACGTTCTGACCTTAGTTCCTTTGTTATGTCTTTGTTTTAGTTTGGTCAGGACGTGAGTTGGGGTGGGTAGTCTATGTTCTTTTTTCTATGTTGTGGTTTTGTGTTTGACCTGGTATGGTTCTCAGTCAAAGGCAGGTGTTGTTCGTTGTCTCTGATTGAGAATCATACTTAGGCAGCCTTTTCCCACCTGTGTTTTGGTGGGTGATTATTTTCTGTTTTAGTGTTTTATGCATCTTACAGGACTGTTTAGTGTTTTATGCATCTTACAGGACTGTTTAGTGTTTTATGCATCTTACAGGACTGTTTAGTGTTTTATGCATCTTACAGGACTGTTTAGTGTTTTATGCATCTTACAGGACTGTTTAGTGTTTTATGCATCTTACAGGACTGTTTAGTGTTTTATGCATCTTACAGGACTGTTTAGTGTTTTATGCATCTTACAGGAGGACTGTTTAGTGTTTTATGCATCTTACAGGACTGTTTAGTGTTTTATGCATCTTACAGGACTGTTTAGTATTTTACGCATCTTTACGGGACTGTTTAGTGTTTTATGCATCTTACGGGACTGTTTAGTGTTTTAGCATCTTACGGGACTGTTTAGTGTTTTATGCATCTTACAGGACTGTTTAGTGTTTTATGCATCTTACAGGACTGTTTAGTGTTTTATGCATCTTACGGGACTGTTTAGTGTTTTATGCATCTTTACGGGACTGTTTAGTGTTTTATGCATCTTACGGGACTGTTTAGTGTTTTATGCATCTTACAGGACTGTTTAGTGTTTTATGCATCTTACAGGACTGTTTAGTGTTTTATGCATCTTACAGGACTGTTTAGTGTTTTATGCATCTTACAGGACTGTTTAGTGTTTTATGCATCTTACAGGACTGTTTAGTGTTTTATGCATCTTACAGGAGGACTGTTTAGTGTTTTATGCATCTTACAGGACTGTTTAGTGTTTTATGCATCTTACAGGACTGTTTAGTGTTTTATGCATCTTACAGGACTGTTTAGTATTTTACGCATCTTTACGGGACTGTTTAGTGTTTTATGCATCTTACAGGACTGTTTAGTATTTTACGCATCTTTACGGGACTGTTTAGTGTTTTATGCATCTTACAGGACTGTTTAGTATTTTACGATCTTTACGGGACTGTTTAGTGTTTTATGCATCTTACAGGACTGTTTTATTTTGCATCTTTACGGGACTGTTTAGTGTTTTATGCATCTTACAGGACTGTTTAGTGTTTTATGCATCTTACAGGACTGTTTAGTGTTTTATGCATCTTACAGGACTGTTTAGTGTTTATGCATCTTACAGGACTGTTTAGTGTTTTATGCATCTTACAGGAGGACTGTTTAGTGTTTTATGCATCTTACAGGACTGTTTAGTGTTTTATGCATCTTACAGGACTGTTTAGTATTTTACGCATCTTTACGGGACTGTTTAGTGTTTTATGCATCTTACAGGACTGTTTAGTGTTTTATGCATCTTACGGGACTGTTTAGTGTTTTATGCATCTTACAGGACTGTTTAGTGTTTTACGCATCTTACAGGACTGTTTAGTGTTTTATGCATCTTACAGGACTGTTTAGTGTTTTATGCATCTTACAGGACTGTTTGGTGTTTTATGCATCTTACAGGACTGTTTAGTGTTTTATGCATCTTACAGGACTGTTTAGTGTTTTATGCATCTTACAGGACTGTTTAGTGTTTTATGCATCTTACAGGACTGTTTAGTGTTTTATGCATCTTACAGGACTGTTTAGTGTTTTATGCATCTTACAGGACTGTTTAGTGTTTTATGCATCTTACAGGAGGACTGTTTAGTGTTTTATGCATCTTACAGGACTGTTTAGTGTTTTATGCATCTTACAGGACTGTTTAGTGTTTTATGCATCTTACAGGACTGTTTAGTATTTTACGCATCTTTACGGGACTGTTTAGTGTTTTATGCATCTTACAGGACTGTTTAGTGTTTTATGCATCTTACAGGACTGTTTAGTGTTTTATGCATCTTACAGGAGGACTGTTTAGTGTTTTATGCATCTTACAGGACTGTTTAGTGTTTTATGCATCTTACAGGAGGACTGTTTAGTGTTTTATGCATCTTACAGGACTGTTTTTGTTTATTTTCACGTTGTTATTTTGTATTTTCAGTGTTCAGTAAAATAAATCATTATGAACACATACCACGCTGCGCATTGGTCCAACATTTCATACTCCTCGTAGGAGGAGGACAAAGAATTCCGTTACAGTAGACGATGGCCCGAGAGGGTGGGTGAGTGAAGGGCAGTATATTCCTGCTTGTTGGCTACATCTGTTGGCCAGGAGAGGGGAAGGCCCAAAAGGGTAAGAGCCTAATTACACACACCTGAGTCTAATTCGTTTGGAGCTTGGGCGGTGGCTGTTTTAACCTGGCTTTGGCCAGAGCTGTTTTGGGGTTTGGAGCATCAAATCAAATCAAATTGTATTTGTCACATACACATGGTTAACAGATGTTAATGCGAGCGTAGCGAAATGCTTGTGCTTATAGTTCCGACAATGCAGTAATAACCAACGAGTAATCTAACCTAACAATTCCACAACTACTACCTTATACACACAAGTGTAAAGGGATAAAGAATATGTACATAAAGATATATGAATGAGTGATGGTACAGAACGGCATAGGCAAGATGCAGTAGATGATAGAGTACAGTATATACATATGAGATGAGTAATGTAGGGTATGTAAACAAGATGCAGTAGATGGTATAGAGTACAGTATATACATATGAGATGAGTAATGTAGGGTATGTAAACAAGATGCAGTAGATGGTATAGAGTACAGTATATACATATGAGATGAGTAATGTAGGGTATGTAAACAAGATGCAGTAGATGGTATAGAGTACAGTATATACATATGAGATGAGTAATGTAGGGTATGGAAACATATAAAAGTGGCATTGTTGTTAGCAAGAGCTGACATGCAGGGACCTCCAACCCTTGGAGGTATATCGAACCCGACTGGATAAGAACCCACCTTACTGACCCAAGTAAGGACAAGGCCTGACCCAAGTAAGGCCTGACCCAAGTAAGGACAAGGCCTGACCCAAGTAAGGCCTGACCCAAGTAAGGACAAGGCCTGACCCAAGTAAGGACAAGGCCTGACCCAAGGCCTGACCCAAGGCCTGACCCAAGTAAGGACAAGGCCTGACCCAAGGCCTGACCCAAGGCCTGACCCAAGGCCTGACCCAAGTAAGGACAAGGCCTGACCCAAGTAAGGACAAGGCCTGACCCAAGGCCTGACCCAAGTAAGGACAAGGCCTGACCCAAGTAAGGCCTGACCCAAGTAAGGACAAGGCCTGACCCAAGTAAGGACAAGGCCTGACCCAAGTAAGGACAAGGCCTGACCCAAGTAAGGACAAGGCCTGACCCAAGTAAGGACAAGGCCTGACCCAAGGCCTGACCCAAGGCCTGACCCAAGTAAGGACAAGGCCTGACCCAAGTAAGGACAAGGCCTGACCCAAGGCCTGACCCAAGTAAGGACAAGGCCTGACCCAAGTAAGGACAAGGCCTGACCCAAGTAAGGACAAGGCCTGACCCAAGGCCTGACCCAAGGCCTGACCCAAGGCCTGACCCAAGTAAGGACAAGGCCTGACCCAAGTAAGGACAAGGCCTGACCCAAGTAAGGACAAGGCCTGACCCAAGTAAGGACAAGGCCTGACCCAAGTAAGGACAAGGCCTGACCCAAGGCCTGACCCAAGTAAGGCCTGACCCAAGTAAGGACAAGGCCTGACCCAAGTAAGGCCTGACCCAAGTAAGGCCTGACCCAAGTAAGGACAAGGCCTGACCCAAGTAAGGACAAGGCCTGACCCAAGGCCTGACCCAAGGCCTGACCCAAGTAAGGACAAGGCCTGACCCAAGGCCTGACCCAAGGCCTGACCCAAGTAAGGACAAGGCCTGACCCAAGTAAGGACAAGGCCTGACCCAAGTAAGGACAAGGCCTGACCCAAGTAAGGACAAGGCCTGTTGAATTTCTGTTGTCTTTAGCTGGATACGCCGGTAAACAGCTCGGCTGTCCGGTAGCAGAGAGGAAGACCCGTGTAGAAAGGCTCAGAGACAAACTAGGCTTTGTTTTGGTTCTGTTGCTACCCAGCACAGTGGCGCATTCTGTTTCTTTCCCCGGAATAAAAGTCCTGGGTTGTTAACCCTGGAGAAAGTTACATTTTTGTCTACGCTTGTGTTACTTCACACACTCGTCAGTTGTTGGCCAGCCCACAGTTCCGGCAAAATAATGATATGAACCGGTTCAAACCCCAAAAAGGGCAGAAATACATTAAATAAATACTTGTGTTACTTAAATACACTGGACCACAAGACAATAATCTGATTACAATGAAGAGCAAAACGTGCCCCTCTGTTCTGGACCAGCTGCAGCTTAACTAGGTCTTTCCTTGCAGCACTGGACCACACGACTGGACAATAATCAAGATTAGACCAAACTAGAGCCTGAAGGACTTGCTTTGTAGAGTGTTGTGTAAAAAAATCTGAGCATCTCTAGTCCTCTCTCCATCTTTGGTGTCAAAAAAGCAGAGCATCTCTTTATTACGGACAGACCTCTCCCCATCTTTACAACCACTGACCATGACAGTTTACAATCTAAGGTAACGCCAAGTAATTTAGTCTCCTCAACTTGTTCAACAGCCACACCATTCATTACCAGATTCAACTGAGGTCTAGAACTTAGGAAATGATTTGTACCAGGCCTGATCACCGACAACAATGAGACCGTCTATAGGGAGGAGGTCAGAGACCTGGCAGTGTGGTGCCAAGACAACAGCCTCTCCCTCAATGTGATCAAGACAAAGGAGATGATTGTGGACTACAGGAAAAGGAGGACCAAGCACGCCCACATTCCCCTCGACGGGGCTGTAGTGGAGCAGGTTGAGAGCTTCAAGTTCCTTGGCATCCACATCACCAACAAACTAGCACCCTAAGACAGTTGTGAAAAGGGCACGACAAAACCTATTCCCCCTCAGGAGACTGAACAGATTTGGCAAAAGGTTATACAGCTGCACCATTGAGAGCATCCTGACTGGTTGCATCACTGCCTGGTATAACAAATGCTCGGCCTCCGAACGCAAGGCACTACAGAGGGTAGTGCGTACGGCCCAGTACATCACAGGGGACAAGCTTACTGCCATCCAGGACCTCTATACCAGGCGGTGTCAGAGGAAGGCCCTGAAAATTGTCAAGACTTCAGCTACCCTAGTCATAGACTGTTCTCTCTGCTAACGCACGGCAAGCAGTACCGGAGCGCCAAGTCTAGGACCAAAAGGCTTCTTAACAGCTTCTACCTCCAAGCCATAAGACTCCTGAACAGCTAATCAAAGAGCTACCCAGACCCCTCATTTACACTGCTGCTACTCTCTGTTTATTATCAATGCATAGTCACTTTAATAACTCTACCTACAAGTACATATTACCTCAATTACCCCGATTTAACTGGTGCCCCAGCACATTGACTATGTACCGGTACCCCCTGTATATAGCCTCCACATTGACTCTGTACCGGTACCCCCTGTATATAGCCTCCACATTGACTCTGTACCGGTACCCCCTGTATATAGCCTCCACATTGACTCTGTACCGGTACCCCTGTATATAGTCTCCACATTGACTATGTACCGGTATCCCCTGTGTATAGCCTCCACATTGACTCTGTACCGGTATCCCCTGTATATAGCCTCCACATTGACTCTGTACCGGTACCCCTGTATATAGCCTCCACATTGACTCTGTACCAGTACCCCTGTATATAGCCTCCACATTGACTCTGTACCGGTACCCCCTGTATATAGCCTCCACATTGACTCTGTACCGGTACCCTCTGTATATAGTCTCCACATTGACTCTGTACCGGTACCCCCTGTATATAGTCTCCACATTGACTATGTACTGGTACCCCTGTATATAGCCTCCACATCGACTCTGTACCGGTACCCCCTGTATATAGCCTCCACATTGACTCTGTACTGTAACACCCTGTATATAGCCTCCACATTGACTATGTACCGGTACCCCCTGTATATAGCCTCCACATTGACTCTGTACCGGTATCCCCTGTATATAGCCTCCACATTGACTATGTACCGGTACCCCCTGTATATAGCCTCCACATTGACTCTGTACCGGTACCCCTGTATATAGCCTCCACATTGACTCTGTACTGTAACACCCTGTATATAGCCTCCACATTGACTATGTACCGGTACCCCCTGTATATAGCCTCCACATTGACTCTGTACCGGTATCCCCTGTATATAGCCTCCACATTGACTATGTACCGGTACCCCCTGTATATAGCCTCCACATTGACTCTGTACCGGTACCCCCTGTATATAGCCTCCACATTGACTCTGTACCGGTACCCCCTGTATATAGCCTCCACATTGACTCTGTACCGGTACCCCCTGTATGTAGCCTCCACATTGACTCTGTACCGGTACCCCCTGTATATAGCCTCCACATTGACTCTGTACCGGTACCCCCTGTATATAGCCTCCACATTGACTCTGTACTGGTACCCCCTGTATATAGCCTCCACATTGACTCTGTACCGGTACTCCCTGTATATAGCCTCCAGATTGACTCTGTACCGGTGCCTTTCTTGTTATTTTACTGCTGCTGTTTAATTATTTGCTTCGGTAGAGAATGCAGTGATGACATCACAGAGGGCTAACCAACCTTCTGGTAGAGAATGCGGTGATGACATCACAGAGGGCCAACCAACCTTCTTGTAGAGAATGCGGTGATGACATCACAGAGGGCCAACCAACCTTCTGGTAGAGAATGCGGTGATGACATCACAGAGGGCCAACCAACCTTCTGGTAGAGAATGCGGTGATGACATCACAGAGGGCCAACCAACCTTCTGGTAGAGAATGCGGTGATGACATCACAGAGGGCCAACCAACCTTCTGGTAGAGAATGCGGTGATGACATCACAGAGGGCCAACCAACCTTCTGGTAGAGAATGCGGTGATGACATCACAGAGGGCCAACCAACCTTCTGGTAGAGAATGCGGTGATGACATCACAGAGGACCAACCAACCTTCTGGTAGAGAATGCGGTGATGACATCACAGAGGGCCAACCAACCTTCTGGTAGAGAATGCGGTGATGACATCACAGAGGGCCACCCAACCTTCTGGTAGAGAATGCGGTGATGACATCACAGAGGGCCAACCAACCTTCTGGTAGAGAATGCGGTGATGACATCACAGAGGGCCAACCAACCTTCTGGTAGAGAATGCGGTGATGACATCACAGAGGGCCACCCAACCTTCTGGTAGAGAATGCGGTGATGACATCACAGAGGGCCACCCAACCTTCTGGTAGAGAATGCGGTGATGACATCACAGAGGGCCAACCAACCTTCTGGTAGAGAATGCGGTGATGACATCACAGAGGGCCAACCAACCTTCTGGTAGAGAATACGGTGATGACATCACAGAGGGCCAACCAACCTTCTGGTAGAGAATGCGGTGATGACATCACAGAGGGCCAACCAACCTTCTGGTAGAGAATGCGGTGATGACATCACAGAGGGCCAACCAACCTTCTGGTAGAGAATGCGGTGATGACATCACAGAGGGCCAACCAACCTTCTGGTAGAGAATGCGGTGATGACATCACAGAGGGCCAACCAACCTTCTGGTAGAGAATGCGGTGATGACATCACAGAGGGCCAACCAACCTTCTGGTAGAGAATGCGGTGATGACATCACAGAGGGCCAACCAACCTTCTGGTAGAGAATGCGGTGATGACATCACAGAGGGCCAACCAACCTTCTGGTAGAGAATGCGGTGATGACATCACAGAGGGCCAACCAACCTTCTGGTGGAGAATGCAGTGTTGAGTATCAAAATTGTCACTGGTAAATAAACGCAGAGCGCTATGATAAACTGGATATAACAGCTTTAATGAAGTGGCCGCTGCGTTCATATAGATGATATCGCCATAGTCAAGTACCGATAGGAGCGTCGACTGAATAATCTGCTTTCTACTACGTAGCGAGAGGCAGGACCTGTTTCTATAGAAGAAGCCCATTTTCATTCTCATCAATATGAACACCATCCAAAGTACATACGCTTAAATCATCAGACTTATTTTTATGCGCTCTAGAGAACAACATAATAGTTAACTAATATCTAGTTCATTATTACCAATTTAAAGAATGATAAATAACAGTAGTGTGTTGCGTCCCAATCACACTAAAAGTATAAAAGAAGACTTTAAGGTGAGGACTCCTGCAAGCCCCAGTAATACGACTCTGAGAGAAATATAGCTGTGTATTGCCTCTTCAGCACCTAACTAGCTAGCTGGTCATCAAGATGACTGACTTAAAGATGACTGACTTAAAGATGACTGACTTAAAGATGACTGACATAAAGATGACTGACTTAAAGATGACTGATTTAAAGATGACTGACTTAAAGATGACTGACTTAAAGATGACTGACATAAAGATGACTGATTTAAAGATGACTGATTTAAAGATGACTGACTTAAAGATGACTGATTTAAAGATGACTGACTTAAAGATGACTGACTTAAAGATGACTGACTTAAAGATGACTGACTTAAAGATGACTGACTTAAAGATGACTGACATAAAGATGACTGACTTAAAGATGACTGATTTAAAGATGACTGACTTAAAGATGACTGATTTAAAGATGACTGACTTAAAGATGACTGACTTAAAGATGACTGACTTAAAGATGACTGACTTAAAGATGACTGACTTAAAGATGACTGACATAAAGATGACTGACTTAAAGATGACTGATTTAAAGATGACTGACTTAAAGATGACTGACTTAAAGATGACTGACATAAAGATGACTGATTTAAAGATGACTGATTTAAAGATGACTGACTTAAAGATGACTGATTTAAAGATGACTGACTTAAAGATGACTGATTTAAAGATGACTGATTTAAAGATGACTGATTTAAAGATGACTGATTTAAAGATGACTGACTTAAAGATGACTGACTTAAAGATGACTGACTTAAAGATGACTGACTTAAAGATGACTGACATAAAGATGACTGACTTAAAGATGACTGATTTAAAGATGACTGACTTAAAGATGACTGACTTAAAGATGACTGACATAAAGATGACTGATTTAAAGATGACTGATTTAAAGATGACTGACTTAAAGATGACTGATTTAAAGATGACTGACTTAAAGATGACTGATTTAAAGATGACTGATTTAAAGATGACTGACTTAAAGATGACTGATTTAACCGAACCCCACAGGCGACTCCCAGGTGCGCCATAAACGTCATCAACGTGGGCAGCAGGCGTGTCCATAGTGTCTCAGTGTAACTATCATACCGCAGTCAGTAGCCAGCCTGTGTGTACAGCAGCGCAGTAAGACCACTTTATCATACGGAGGACTTCAGACAGGCTCCCGGTAATAACGTTGTTACAGCGGTGACTTTTCCTTGTGGCCGTGAAGAACGTGTAAAAAGGCAGCCGGTTTTCACAATGGCGACAGCTGCGGTTTCTGCCAGTGGCCCCAATCCCGGAACCGGAGCTGAGTTGGTCCGAGGACAGGCCTTCGATGTCGGGCCCCGGTACCACAATCTGTCGTATATCGGTGAGGGCGCCTACGGAACGGTGTGGTAAGACATATTTTCATACTGGCAGAAATGTTGCCCCCCACACACACACTCTTTCATCACTACTGACGTTAGTCAAACAAGTTTGGATACTTTGTAGACTTCAACGGGTAGAATTCCCCTCCGTTTTCACTTCTTTACTGCCACATTGTAACATGGAAAGTAAGTTTATGTTTCTACATGTGTTGCTGTTGATATGGTGCCTCTGCTAGTGTGCAGTGGGTGAAGACACTTGTTACAGTGGAAACTTGTTGATCTTGGCTCGACTGCAGGATTGGGCAACTCGGGTCGATTTCCTATTACATAAAAACTCATAACTCAGTGTTTGCTAAATTATTTTATTCCATTTAACAGACTATTTATGTTCATTTCGACAATCTTCCTCTACTAACTTTCTATTAGGCCAACATATTTCGGTTTTATCTGCCTGCTCACTAGAATAATTTATCGGAATAACCACCGACGCAAAACGCCTGAATGTCGAATTTGATTAGTGTTTTTATCCGTCATTTTGTCTTAATTTAAAATAGGCCTGAAAACTGTGAATCTATTCAGACTTCCCGGTAGGCTGGTTTCATAACCCATAAAACTGCAGTATTCACTGTGTGCATATTGTGTTGTAGACGCTGCAATGTGGCACTTTTTAGGCGACCCAACTAAATATACATTTTAGTTATAGATCTGTCATTCTCATTAAAAGCCGGTCTAAGAAGAGGTAGATCTGGTCTGTTATAGATCTGTCATTCTCATTAAAAGCCAGTCTAAGAAGAGGTAGATCTGGTCTGTTATAGATCTATCATTCTCATTAAAAGCCAGTCTAAGAAGAGGTAGATCTGCTCTGTTATAGATCTATCATTCTCATTAAAAGCCAGTCTAAGAAGAGGTAGATCTGCTCTGTTATAGATCTGTCATTCTCATTAAAAGCCAGTCTAAGAAGAGGTGGATCTGGTCTGTTATAGATCTGTCATTCTCATTAAAAGCCAGTCTAAGAAGAGGTAGATCTGCTCTGTTATAGATCTATCATTCTCATTAAAAGCCAGTCTAAGAAGAGGTAGATCTGCTCTGTTATAGATCTATCATTCTCATTAAAAGCCCGTCTAAGAAGAGGTAGATCTGCTCTGTTATAGATCTATCATTCTCATTAAAAGCCAGTCTAAGAAGAGGTGGATCTGGTCTGTTATAGATCTATCATTCTCATTAAAAGCCAGTCTAAGAAGAGGTGGATCTGGTCTGTTATAGATCTATCATTCTCATTAAAAGCCAGTCTAAGAAGAGGTAGATCTGCTCTGTTATAGATCTATCATTCTCATTAAAAGCCAGTCTAAGAAGAGGTAGATAATGTTTTGTTTTTGCGAATTTGAGTTTGTTTTGTATGCCAGCCAAAAATACAATTATTTTAAAAGAAAATCTAAGAAGGTTTAGATTGAACTGATTCTTTATAGATATATGATTGTTTTGTTAGTATTAGTATTTTAGAACAAGGAAATTGATTGTTTAAAAATGATTCTATTTATTCTCATTTTTAAAAGACGCCAGTCTGAACATTAGATGCATTGGTCTGGAAGCAGAAGGAGTTATCTTTCATATCATTCTCAGGGTTAAAAGCCCGTGTTCCCACACGGCCTGATGCCACGGACTACGTGTTGTCTAGTGGTTAGGGTTGGACAGAAGAGGTAGATCTGGTCTGTTATAGATCTATCATTCTCATTAAAAGCCAGTCTAAGTGGTTAGGTTGGATCTAGGTAGCCTAGTGGTTATAGATCTAGTCAACCATTAAAAGCCAGTCTAAGAAGAGGTAGATAATGTTTTGTTTTTGCGAATTTGAGTTTGTTTTGTATGCCAGCCAAAAATACAATTATTTTGTCTCGTAGAAAATCTGTTTCACAGGTTTAGATTGAACAATGATTCTTTACAACATATATGATTGTTTTGTTAGTATTAGTATTTTAGCAACAAGGAAATTGATTGTTTAAAAATGTAATTATTTATTTATTTAGTTGCATTTTGCAGCATTAAGGAGCCCAGTCTGAACATTGGACTACAACCATAGGTAGCCTAGTGGTTGGTTTTGTAACCAGCAGGTAGCCTAGTGGTTAGGGTTATCTTTCATATAGCCAGTGGTTAGGGTTAGTGTTCTGAGGGTTACTAGTAACCAGTAGGTAGCCTAGTGGTTAGGGTTGGACTAGTAACCACAGGGCCTGATGCCAGTAGGTAGCCTAGTGGACGTGTTGTCACAGAAACATGTTGGGTGGAACTGTTGTACTAGTAACCAGCAGGGTGGTTAGGTTGGACTAGTAACCAGCAGGTAGCCTAGTGGTTAGGGTTGGACTAGTAACCAGCAGGTAGCCTAGTGGTTAGGGTTGGACTAGTAACCAGCAGGTAGCCTAGTGGTTAGGGTTGGACTAGTAACCAGCAGGTAGCCTAGTGGTTAGGGTTGGACTAGTAACCAGCAGGTAGCCTAGTGGTTAGGGTTGGACTAGTAACCAGTAGGTAGCCTAGTGGTTAGGGTTGGACTAGTAACCAGTAGGTAGCCTAGTGGTTAGGGTTGGACTAGTAACCAGTAGGTAGCCTAGTGGTTAGAGGGTTGGACTAGTAACCAGTAGGTAGCCTAGTGGTTAGAGGGTTGGACTAGTAACCAGTAGGTAGCCTAGTGGTTAGAGGGTTGGACTAGTAACCAGTAGGTAGCCTAGTGGTTAGGGTTGGACTAGTAACCAGCAGGTAGCCTAGTGGTTAGAGTGTTGGACTAGTAACCAGCAGGTAGCCTAGTGGTTAGAGTGTTGGACTAGTAACCAGCAGGTAGCCTAGTGGTTAGAGCGTTGGACTAGTAACCAGTAGGTAGCCTAGTGGTTAGGGTTGGACTAGTAACCAGCAGGTAGCCTAGTGGTTAGGGTTGGACTAGTAACCAGTAGGTAGCCTAGTGGTTAGAGCGTTGGACTAGTAACCAGCAGGTAGCCTAGTGGTTAGGGTTGGACTAGTAACCAGTAGGTAGCCTAGTGGTTAGAGCGTTGGACTAGTAACCAGTAGGTAGCCTAGTGGTTAGGGTTGGACTAGTAACCAGTAGGTAGCCTAGTGGTTAGAGCGTTGGACTAGTAACCAGTAGGTAGCCTAGTGGTTAGGGTTGGACTAGTAACCAGTAGGTAGCCTAGTGGTTAGAGGGTTGGACTAGTAACCAGCAGGTAGCCTAGTGGTTAGAGGGTTGGACTAGTAACCAGCAGGTAGCCTAGTGGTTAGGGTTGGACTAGTAACCAGTAGGTAGCCTAGTGGTTAGGGTTGGACTAGTAACCAGTAGGTCGCCTAGTGGTTAGGGTTGGACTAGTAACCAGCAGGTAGCCTAGTGGTTAGTGTTGGACTAGTAACCAGCAGGTAGCCTAGTGGTTTGTGTTGGACTAGTAACCAGCAGGTAGCCTAGTGGTTAGAGCGTTGGACTAGTAAACAGCAGGTAGGCTAGTGGTTAGAGGCAGGTAGCCTAGTGGTTAGAGTGTTGGACCAGTAACCAGCAGGTAGCCTAGTGGTTAGAGCGTTGGACTAGTAAACAGCAGGTAGACTAGTAGTTAGAGCGTTGGACTAGTAACCAGCAGGTAGACTAGTGGTTAGAGCATTGGACCAGTAACTAGCAGGTAGTCTAGTGGTTAGAGCGTTGGACTAGTAACCAGCAGGTAGCCTAGTGGTTAGAGTGTTGGACTAGTAACCAGCAGGTAGACTAGTGGTTAGAGCGTTGGACTAGTAACCAGCAGGTAGCCTAGTGGTTAGAGTGTTGGACTAGTAACCAGTAGGTAGCCTAGTGGTTAGTGTTGGACTAGTAACCAGCAGGTAACCTAGTGGTTAGAGTGTTGGACTAGTAACCAGTAGGTAGCCTAGTGGTTAGAGCGTTGGACTAGTAACCAGTAGGTAACCTAGTGGTTAGAGTGTTGGACTAGTAACCAGTAGGTAGCCTAGTGGTTAGAGTGTTGGACTAGTAACCAATAAGAATTTGTTCTTAACTGATTTGCCTAGTTAAATAAAGGTAAAATAAAAACCGGTTAGCTGTACAGTAAGTGTATTTTGCATCTGTGAAATTACAACCATTTGATGTGATATGAAGGTAGATGATTTATGTTTCTAGAACTGGACAGCAACTGAGAATTGGTTCACGTTTAGCTGGAGTTCAGATGGCTGTTTTGTCTTCCAGAACCCACTTCCCCCTTTGAACAGGTCCTGGGACTACGGAGTAACGTTAGACTCCTTTAGTCTGTTACTGGGCGAGCTTCAACAGAGCACTGCAAGCTGCCTCATGAAGCATCAAACTACTGAGCTGAACAAAGCCACGGGACCTTAAAAGTCTCCATGTAAAGTTAGTAGGTAGGTCGACTTGATCCTGACAGTCATACAATTTGTTAATCTAGTTCTGAGAATAGTCTTTCTGGGTGTACCCAGTCTGCAGAGAGACGAATCATAAAGTTGTTCAATATTGTTTCAAAAGGGCAGGAGCGACTCAACTAGTCTAGTTGTGATCATTACATCATCCCGTACAGAGAATCTTTCTCTCTCAACCCACAGAGATGGTTCATGTTGCCTAGTCGCTAAGTCTCCAGCTCGCACGCAGGCAGGCAGTCAGATGTTCACACTCTGTGGTTGTGTGTATTCAGATCAGTGATTTAAATAATGGAAGGTGTCAGTGAATGGGATCCCAGGCGCCGTGAGACCTATCTTTATCCCTAGGCTCAGTTGCAAGTGAAAGGAGGAGTAGAAATGTATCAGATAGCACCCTATTCTCTACATAAAGCTCTATGGGCCCTGGTCAGAAGAAGAGCTCTATGGGCCCTGGTCAGAAGTAGAGCTCTGTGGGCCCTGGTCAGAAGTAGAGCCCTGTGGGCCCTGGTCAGAAGTAGAGCCCTGTGGGCCCTGGTCAGAAGTAGAGCCCTGTGGGCCCTGGTCAGAAGTAGAGCCCTGCGGGCCCTGGTCAGAAGTAGAGCCCTGCGGGCCCTGGTCAGAAGTAGAGCCCTGCGGGCCCTGGTCAGAAGTAGAGCCCTGCGGGCCCTGGTCAGAAGTAGAGCCCTGCGGGCCCTGGTCAGAAGTAGAGCCCTGCGGGCCCTGGTCAGAAGTAGAGCCCTGCGGGCCCTGGTCAGAAGTGGAGCCCTGCGGGCCCTGGTCAGAAGTAGAGCCCCGTGGGCCCTGGTCAGAAGTAGAGCCCTGCGGGCCCTGGTCAGAAGTAGAGCCCTGCGGGCCCTGGTCAGAAGTAGAGCCCTGTGGGCCCTGGTCAGAAGTACTACCCCTCTGGTGAGCCAGGGAGCAGACTACCCCTCTGGTGAGCCAGGGAGCAGACTACCCCTCTGGTGAGCCAGGGAGCAGACTGCCCCTCTGGTGAGCCAGGGAGCAGACTACCCCTCTGGTGAGCAGACTACCCCTCTGGTGAGCCAGGGAGCAGACTACCTCTCTGTGGAGCCAGGGAACAACATGACTCTACTTGGAATACTCTCTGAATTCCCAGCCTCCCTCACACACCGAGCGAACACACATCCATCCTTCCTATTCACTCACTCACTCTCCTTTCCCTTTGTCAACACACACACCTACACTTATACACCTACCTACCTACTTACCTACCTACACACACCTGAGGCTGTAGCTGGCTTTACCCTGCCGTGTGTACAGGGACCAGACTGGAGGAGCTTTCTTATCAACGTGTTATCATGTTAGATATGTCTCCATATAGAGTGCTGCACGATATCCTGTTAAACCCTAAAGGCCCACTATGTATTTAGTTATCACCACCAACTCTGTGTTGTTTGTGTCGCACTGCTTTGCTTTATCTTGGTCAGGTTGCAGTTGTAAATGAGAACTTCTTCTCAACAACTGGCCTTCCCTATTTAAATAAAGGGGAAATAAAATAAATAAAGTCTCACTTAACTGCTGGTGCAGCCCATCTGTCACTTGAGAAACTATGAGGATTTGGCCTGGCAATGCCAGACAGCTCCACTTTATAGCTAGATGAATATGTGATATGACTGAAACCACTGCCTACATGTTACCTCGCCTACCTCGTACCCCTGCACATTGACTTGGTACTAGGGCTGTTGAGGTGACCGTATTACCGCCACACTGGTGTTCTAGAGTCACGTGACCGTTTCGTCATGGTAACTATGCTTCTCCAAGCTCTGATACTGCTGATGGTCATTAGTAGTCTACCAAACTGGCTAGCTGCCTGGTACTGAGCACTCTATTGTCCCTGTAATCACTCTGAAATCAATGCAAATGTAATGGAGGCTATGTAATTGCGTGAGAAAACATACACATGGTTAGCAGATGTTAATGGGAGTGTAGCCAAATGCTTGTGCTTCTAGTTCCGACCCTGCAGTAATATCTAACAAGTAATCTAACCTAACAATTTCACAACTACCTTATACACACAAATCTAAGTAAAGAACTGGAATACAAATATACAATACATTTGCTCTAGCCAACTATGTGCAGATGGCATACCAGAGTGGGCACACTCGCTATATACAGTCGTGGCCAAAAGTTTTGAGAATGACACAAATATTAATTTCCGCAAAAGTTGCTGCCTCAGTGTCTTTTAGATATTTTTGTCAGCTGTTACTATGGAATACTGAAGTATAATTACAAGCATTTCATAAGTGTCAAAGGCTTTTATTGACAATTACATGAAGTTGATGCAAAGAGTCAATATTTGCAGTGTTGACCCTTCTCTCTGCAATCCTCCCTGGCATGCTGTCAATGCTGCCACATCCTGACTGATGGCAGCCCATTCTTGTATAATCAATGCTTGGAGTTTGTCAGAATTTGTGGGTTTTTGTTTGTCCACCCGCGTCTTGAGGATTGACCACAAGTTCTCAATGGGATTAAGGTCTGGGGAGTTTCCTGGCAATGGACCCAAAATATCGATGTTTTGTTCCCCGAGCCACTTAGTTATCACTATTGCTTTATGGCAAGGTGCTCCATCATGCTGGAAAAGGCATTGTTTGTCACAAAAACTGTTCCTGGATGGTTGGGAGAAGTTGCTCTCAGAGGATGTGTTGGTATCATTCTTTGTTCATGGCTGTGTTCTTAGGCAAAATTGTGATTGAGCCCACTTCCTTGGCTGAAAAGCAACCCCACACATGAATGGTCTCAGGATGCTTTACTGTTGGCATGACACAGGACTGATGGTAGCGCTCACCTTGTCTTCTCCGGACAAGCTTTTTTCCTGATGCCCCAAACAATCAGAAAGGGGATTCATCAGAGAAAATGACTTTACCCCAGTCCTCAGCAGTCCAATCCCTGTACCTTTTGCAGAATATCAGTCTGTCCCTGATGTTTTTCCTGGAGAGAAGTGGCTTCTTTGCTGCCCTTCTTGACACCAGGCCTTCCTCCAAAAGTCTTCGCCTCACTGTGCGTGCAGATGCACTCACACCTGTCTGCTGCCATTCCTGAGCAAGCTCTGTACTGGTGGTGCCCCCGATCCCGTAGCTGAATCAACTTTAAGAGACGGTCCTGTGTTAACGAGAGAATCACTGACATGTCAGTATATCCTGGAAGGATATTGACCTCATTCCGTCAGTAGAGGATGCCTGTTTTTTTTTTTTAAATGCCTTCCTCACTATCTTAAATAAGCATGCCCAATTCAAGAAATGTAGAACCAGGAACAGATATAGCCCTTGGTTCTCCCCAGACCTGACTGCCCTTAACCAACACAAAAACATCCTATGGCGTTCTGCATTAGCATTGAACAGCACCCATGATATGCAACTGTTCAGGGAAGCTAGAAACCAATATACACAGGCAGTTAGAAAAGCCAAGGCTAGCTTTTCCAAGCAGAAATTTGGTTCCTGCAACACAAACTCAAAAAGGTTCTGGGACACTGTAAAGTCCATGGAGAATAAGTACACCTCCACCCAGCTGCCCACTGCACTGAAGATAGGAAACACTGTAAAGTCCATGGAGAATAAGAGCTCCTCCTCCCAGCTGCCCACTGCACTGAAGATAGGAAACACTGTAAAGTCCATGCAGAATAAGAGCACCTCCACCCAGCTGCCCACTGCACTGAAGATAGGAAACACTGTAAAGTCCATGGAGAATAAGAGCACCTCCTCCCAGCTGCCCACTGCACTGAAGATAGGAAACACTGTAAAGTCCATGGAGAATAAGAGCACCTCCTCCCAGCTGCCCACTGCACTGAGGCTAGGAAACACTGTAAAGTCCATGGAGAATAAGAGCACCTCCTCCCAGCTGCCCACTGCACTGAGGCTAGGAAACACTGTAAAGTCCATGGAGAATAAGAACACCTCCTCCCAGCTGCCCACTGCACTGAGGCTAGGAAACACTGTAAAGTCCATGGAGAATAAGAGCACCTCCTCCCAGCTGCCCACTGCACTGAGGCTAGGAAACACTGTAAAGTCCATGGAGAATAAGAGCACCTCCTCCCAGCTGCCCACTGCACTGAGGCTAGGAAACACTGTAAAGTCCATGGAGAATAAGAACACCTCCTCCCAGCTGCCCACTGCACTGAGGCTAGGAAACACTGTAAAGTCCATGGAGAATAAGAACACCTCCTCCCAGCTGCCCACTGCACTGAGGCTAGGAAACACTGTAAAGTCCATGGAGAATAAGAACACCTCCTCCCAGCTGCCCACTGCACTGAGGCTAGGAAACACTGTAAAGTCCATGGAGAATAAGAACACCTCCTCCCAGCTGCCCACTGCACTGAGGCTAGGAAACACTGTAAAGTCCATGGAGAATAAGAACACCTCCTCCCAGCTGCCCACTGCACTGAGGCTAGGAAACACTGTAAAGTCCATGGAGAATAAGAACACCTCCTCCCAGCTGCCCACTGCACTGAGGATAGGAAACACTGTAAAGTCCATGGAGAATAAGAACACCTCCTCCCAGCTGCCCACTGCACTGAAGATAGGAAACACTGTAAAGTCCATGGAGAATAAGAGCACCTCCTCCCAGCTGCCCACTGCACTGAAGATAGGAAACACTGTAAAGTCCATGGAGAATAAGAACACCTCCTCCCAGCTGCCCACTGCACTGAGGCTAGGAAACACTGTAAAGTCCATGGAGAATAAGAACACCTCCACCCAGCTGCCCACTGCTCTGAGGCTAGGAAACACTGTAAAGTCCATGGAGAATAAGAACACCTCCTCCCAGCTGCCCACTGCTCTGAGGCTAGGAAACACTGTAAAGTCCATGGAGAATAAGAACACCTCCTCCCAGCTGCCCACTGCACTGAAGATAGGAAACACTGTAAAGTCCATGGAGAATAAGAACACCTCCACCCAGCTGCCCACTGCTCTGAGGCTAGGAAACACTGTAAAGTCCATGGAGAATAAGAACACCTCCACCCAGCTGCCCACTGCTCTGAGGCTAGGAAACACTGTAAAGTCCATGGAGAATAAGAACACCTCCTCCCAGCTGCCCACTGCACTGAAGAGGTAAACTCCAGAGAATAAACACTCCACCCAGTCACCACTGAGGCAAATCCACTATAATTGAGAATTTCAATAAGCATTTTTAATTTTATATATATTTTTTGCTTTCCACCGGGCTACCCCTACCCCGGTCAACAGCACTGCACCCCCCCACAGCAACTCACCCAAGCCTTCCCCATTTCTCCTTCACCCAAATCCAGTCAGCTATTGTTCTGAAAGAGCTACAAAATCTGGACCCCTACAAATCAGCCGGGCTAAACAATCTGGATCCTTTCTTTCTAAAAATGATCTGCCGAAATTGTTGCCACTACTATTACTAGCCTGTTCAACCTTTCTTTCGTGTCGTCTGAGATTCCCAAAGATTGGAAAGCAGCTGCGGTCATCCCCCTCTTCAAAGGGGGGGGGACACTCTTGACCCAAACTGCTACAGACCTATATCTATCCTATCCTACCCTGCCTTTCTAAGGTCTTCGAAAGCCAAGTCAACAAACAGATTACCGACCATTTCGAATTCCACCATACCTTCTCCGCTATGCAATCTGGTTTCAGAGCTGGTCATGGGTGCACCTCAGACACGCTCAAGGTCCTAAATGATATCTTAACCGCCATCGATAAGCACCCACCTGTAGCACGCGCTCCAGCAGGTATATCTCTCTGGTCACCCCCAAAACCAATTCTTCCTTTGGCCGCCTCTCCTTCCAGTTCTCTGCTGCCAATGACTGGAACGAACTACAAAAATCACAACTAAACTGGAAATATCTTCTTAAAAACTGAGAACATTAATCCTCACCAGGGGTGTAGAGCAGCTCAAATGGGATACTGCAGCACGTGAGTTTCAAGTTCGGGGAAGATCTTTGGGCCATAAGACCTTTATACATGTAATGCTTTTATGAAACCATTTGTGAAGACTTAATAAAATATTTGATCTGTATGCCATTTACAAAGCTTTTATAACACAGTCATTGTGAAACATTCTACATTGTTGACCAAATACTACCCTATTTTCCATGCTCATAACTTTGCAAAAGGAACTACAAAAATCCTACAACTGTGAAACATTTTCTCATTTTTTTTAAGCATTTTGCTGTCATAGGTGAAGTTACCACCTGATGAAAATCTACAGGCCTCATCTTTTTACAGTTTGAGGTCATTGCCAACAATGGTGTATATAACAAACTTTTTGCTTTTGTTGTTATAAATACTTTTTTCCAGGTGAAATTTCAAATAAATTCATTAAAAAAATTCCAGAAAATGTGATGTTTTATGGATTTTTTTTTCTTCATCATTGTCTGTCATAGGTGAAGTGTACCTATGATGAAAATTGCACAATGGTGGCTGACTAAATACTTTTTTGCCCCACTGTATAAATACCTGGTTAAATAAAGGTGAAATAAATAAAATAAAAACAGCAGAAAATTCCAGAAAATGATGTCATGTCTTTAGAAGCTTCTGATAGGCTAATTCAGGCAATTTCCAAACGCCTGAAGGTTCCACGTTCATCTGAACAAACAATAGTACGCAAATAAACACCATGGGACCATGCAGCCGTCATACCACTCAGGAAGGAGACGTGTTCTGTCTCCTAGAGATGAACGTATTTTGGTGCGAAAAGTGCAAATCAATCCCAGAACAACAGCAAAGGACCTTGCGAAGATGCTGGAGGAAACTGGTACAAATGTATCTATATCCACAGTAAAACGAGTCCTATATCAACATAACCTGAAAGGCAGCTCAGCAAGGAAGAAGCCACTGCTCCAAAACCACCATAAAAAAGCCAGACTACGGTTTGCAACTGCACATTTACATTTACATTTAAGTCATTTAGCAGACGCTCTTATCCAGAGCGATGTTTGGAGGAAAAATTGGTGCAAACACCTATGACAACCAGTGGAACAGCCACTGTAGCATCTAAATCTTGTTGGGGGTGCTTTGGTGAGGAAGGACTTGCACCCTTACAACCCTATCCTGAGGTATTCCTGAGAAAGGGGGTTTAGGTGTCTCCGGAAGGTATGATTGAGCTCCGCTGTCAAGACATCAGTCAGGAGTTTGTTCCAGACCTTGCACACTTCCCATTGGGGGCCAGAGCAGCGAACAGTTTTGACTGGGCTGGCGGGAACTGTACTTCCTCAGTGGTAGGGAGGCAAAGCAGGCCAGAGGTGGATGAACAGTGCCCTTGTTTGGGTGTAGGGCCTGATCAGGGCCTGGAGGTACTGAGGTGACAGTTCCCTGAAACAGCTCCGTGAGGCGAGCACCATGGTCTTGTAGCGGATGCTTATTTCAACTGGAAGCCAGTGGAAGGCGGAGGAGCGGGTGACGTGAAAGAACTTGGGAAGGTTGAACACCAGACGGGCTGCGGCGTTCTGACCCATGAGTTGTAGGGGTTTAATGGCACAGGCAGGAGCCCAGCCAACAGCGAGTTGCAGTAGTCAAGACTTAAGATGACAAGTGCCTGATTAGGACTGCGCCGCTTCCTGTGTGAGGCAGGGTCGTACTATCGGATGTTGTAGAGCATGAACCTACAGGAAGGGACACCGCCTTGATGTTAGTTGAGAACGTCAGGGTGTAAACATTGTCCAGGATCACGCCAAGGTTCTTAGCGCTCTGGGAGGAGGACACAATGGAGTTGTCAACCGTGATGGCGAGATCATGGAAAGGCAGTCCTTCCCCGGGAGGAAAGTGATCCGTCTTGCTGAGGTTCAGCTTGAGGTGGTGATCCGTCATCCACACTGATATGCCTTGACATGCAGAATGTTCGCCACCTGGTCATCAGAAGGGAAAGGAGAAGATTAATTGTGTGATGTCTGCATAGCAATGATAGGAGAGACCATGTGATGGTATGACAGAGCCACATGACTTGGTGTATATTGAGAATAAGGTGTAGGCCTAGAACAGAGCCCTGGGGGACACCAGTGGTGAGAGCGCGTGGTGAGGAGACAGATTCTCGCCACGCCACCTGTGATGGAGCGACCTGTCAGGTATTGTGATGGTGGACGCAATGGATTTATTGTGCCGGAGATGCCTATACTCGGAGAGGGTGGAGAGGAGGATCTGATGGTTCACAGTATCGAAGGCAGCCGATAGGTCTAGAAGGATGAGAGCAGAGGAGAGAGAGTTAGCTTTAGCAGTGCGGAGCGCCTCCGTGATACAGAGAAGAGCAGTTCAGTTGAATGACTAGTCTTGAAACCTGACTGATTTGGATCAAGAAGGTCATTCTGAGAGAGATAGCGGTAGAGCTGGTGTAGACTATATTCAAGGTTTTGGAGAGAAAATTAGAAGGGATACTGGTCTGTAGTTGTTGACATGGAGGGATTGTGATGGTTTTTTCAGAAGGGGTGCAACTCTCGCTTCATGGAAGATTGGGAGGGACGTAGCCAGCGGTCATGGATGAGTTGATGAGCGAGGTGAGGTAAGGGATTGTGATGGTCTCCGGAAATGGTCTGGATTTAAGATGAGGAGGGGGATAGGTCATATTACATGGAGGTTGTTGATGGTGTAGACTATATTACATGGATTTCATCTGAGATAGGTTGGAGAAAGTTTAGCAGAGGGAAGAGATGATAGGATGGAAGAGGAGATATTAGCGGGGATTTATTGCGAAGGTTGGGACTATACCATCCATAGGGGCAGTTGGGAAGTGTTGGATGAGAGCGAGAGGGAAAAGGATACAAGGTAGTGGTGGAGACTTGGATGGAGTTGCAATGAGGTTAGTGGAAGAACATGGCATCTAGTAAAGATGGGTCAAGCTATATTGCCTGGCTTGTAAGTAGGGGGGAAGGTGAGAGGGTGAGGTCAAAAAGAGGAGAGGAGTGGAAAGAAGGAGGCAGAGAGGAATGAGTCAAAGGTGGATTCATTGGGAGGTTAAAGTCGCCCAGAACTGTGAGAGGTGAGCCGTCCTCAGGAAAGGATTTATGAAGGCATCAAGCTCATTGATGAATTCTCCGAGGAACCTGGAGGGCTATAAATGATAAGGATGTTATTGTGAAAGGGCTGGTAACTGTGACAGCATGGAATTCAAAGGAGGCAATAGACAGATGGGTAAGGGGAGAAAGAGAAAGACCACTTGGGAGAGATGAGGATAGTGTGCCACCACCCCGCTGACCAGAAGCTCTGGGGTGTGCGAGAACACGTGGGCGGACGAGGAGAGAGCAGTAGGATTAGCATGGTGTTATCTGTGGTGATCCATGTTTCCGATAGTGCCATGAAGTCATTGGACTGGAGGGAGGCATAGGCTGAGATGAACTCTGCCTTGTTGGCCGCAGATCATGCAGTTCCAGAGGCTACCGGAGACCTGGAACTCCACGTGTGGTGTAGCTGGGACCACCAGATTAGGGTGGTGTAGACGGCCATTACATGGATGTGGAGCGTTTGTATGGTCTGTGCAGAGAGGAGAGAACAGGGATAGACAGACACATAGTTGACAGGCTACAGAAAAGGCTACGCTAATGCAAGGAAATTGGAATGACAAGTGGACTACACGTCTCGAATGTTCAGAAAGTTGCTTACGTGCAAGAATCTTATTGACTAAAATGATTAAAATGATACAGTACTGCTAAAGTAGGCTAGCTGGCAGTAGCTCGTTGTGATGGCACTACACTAATTACATCGATTTATTGTGAGTGTAATAATTTCTACAGTGCTGCTATTGGGGCTAGTAGACTATTATTGACTATTTCACATTCTTAAAATAAAGTGTTGATCCTAACTATAAACATGGATTTTTATCAGGATTAAATGTCAAGAATTTAAGAGTTTAAATTTAAGAGTTTAAACGTATTTGGCTAATGTGTATTGTAAATGGTCTGACTTCAACTGTACATAAATACATGCATGATGCAATAGATGATATAAAATACAGTATATTCATATGAGATGAGTAATGTAAACATTATTACAATTATTGCTCTTACATGTCTTGTAAAGAGGATTATTTTTGTAATTTTAGAATGTGATCCATTTTTATGTAGGCAGCTCTCTATGTCAGTGATGGCTGTTTAACAGTCTGATGGCCTTGAAATAAACCTCCTCCTTTCACCATTTTTTAAGTGCACAGAGGACATGTATTTTCCCCTGCTGTAGACGATACAATGGACCATTATCAAGTACCTTTTTAAGTCAAACAAATTTCACAAATACATTATTTTGTAAAAGATGAGATTTAAATCAAGAATAGTCTGTTAGCTTATCATTGTGAATATGATGCCCAGCATGACAAACAATGCCATTTTTGTTGTTGCAGACTATCTTCAATTCATAATCGCACACCTCAGGCCTATATGATTTTTGATACGGTTTGTATCACAACTAAAGTGGCCAAATATCTTCTTAAATGGTGAGAACATTAATCCTCTTTTACAAGGGGTGTAGATCCTATAAATGGGATACATTGTGACGTGAGTTTCAAGTTCGGGGAAGATCATTTTGTGATAAAACTGCACCTTTAATATAATAATAATATATGCCATTTAGCAGATGCTTTTATCCAGGACTTACAGTCATGGTGCATACATTCTGGATTTATGGTGGTCCGTAGGAATAGAACCCACTACCCTGGATTACATTGCGCCATGGTGTACCAACTGAGCCACAGAAGGACCACACTTTATACATGTAATGCTTTTATCATAATCACATTTGATGGTCACTTTTGGCAAAAAGTAAATGTGGACAGTTCATCAAATATCTTCAATATGCTCCTCGGAATTGGAATTTGCTTACATGGATTTACTTATCGCCTGTGAGAAACACCCGGTCATGTGACTGAGAACCGTTATTGACCCTTCGGTTTGCACACAGTAATACATGGTACACACATTGTGACAGCCAGAAGAGGACTGGTCACCCCTCATAGCCTGGTTCCTCTCAGGTTTCTTCCTAGGTTTTGGCCTTTCTAGGGATTTTCCTAGCCGCCGTGCTTCTACACCTGCATTGCTTGCTGTTTGGGGACTTTTAGGCTGGGTTTCTGATACAGCACTTTGAGACATCAGCTGATGTACGAAGGGCTATATAAATAAATTTGATTTGATTTTGAATTTGATTTGATAAGGGCAGAACTGCCAAAAGGCATGTTTTTTAATTTATTTTTTTTGTGATGGTTAGCCCCCAAATGGATTCGTCGTGAAATTGAGGCATTATCAAGTGTTTTTCAAACTGTGATTCGAGAGACTGATGGTGTACAGACAAAATTACATGGATTTATTTTCATCATACAGCCTTACAACGTATTAAACATCTAAACACACAGCCCAACATTTTCTTAAGAAGGTGTAAAATATATAATGGATTCATTGTGATGGTGTAGACTATATTACATGGATTCATTGTGAAGGTGTAGACTATATTACATGGATTCATTGTGAAGGTGTAGACTATATTACATGGATTTATTGTATTTTTGAAGTAGTGTAGACTATATTACATGGATTTATTGTGAAGGTGTAGACTATATTACATGGATTCATTGTGAAGGTGTAGACTATATTACATGGATTCATTGTGAAGGTGTAGACTATATTACATGGATTCATTGTGAAGGTGTAGACTATATTACATGGATTCATTGTGAAGGTGTAGACTATATTACATGGATTTATTGTGAAGGTGTAGACTATATTACATGGATTTATTGTGAAGGTGTAGACTATATTACATGGATTTATTGTGAAGGTGTAGACTATATTACATGGATTCATTGTGAAGGTGTAGACTATATTACATGGATTCATTGTGAAGGTGTAGACTATATTACATGGATTCATTGTGATGGTGTAGGTAGACTATATTACATGGATTTATTGTACTTTTGAAATGTAGATGTTCCTCAACTCGGCATCATTGACTTGTAGGCTGCGTGGAAGCCAGGAGATGCTGAATGTGTCTTGTTAGTTAACAGTCAATTACCGTGAGACAGTTATTTGTTGACGATCACCGGCTGATGAAATTTCATGACTGCCACAGCCCTACTTGGTACCAGTACTCCTGTATATAGTCTCATTATTACCTCGTACCCCTGCACATTGACTTGGTACCAGTACTCCCTGTATATAGTCTCATTATTACCTCGTACCCCTGCACATTGACTTGGTACCAGTACTCCCTGTATATAGTCTCATTATTACCTCGTACCCCTGCATATTGACTGGTACCATTACTCCTTGTATGTAGTCTCATTATTACCTCGTTCCCCTGCATATTGACTTGGTACCAGTACTCCTTGTATATAGTCTCATTACTACCTCGTACCCCTGCATATTGACTCGGTACCAGTACTCCTTGTATATAGTCTCATTATTACCTCAACTACCTCGTACCCCTGCATATTGACTCGGTACCAGTACTCCTTGTTTATAGTCTCATTATAACCTCAACTACCCCGTACCCCTGTACAATGTTTTTGATACCGGTGCTTCTTGTGTATATTGTCTTGTTATTGCTATTTTATTGTTACTATTTCCTTTTTTGCAAATGTTTCTCACTTTTTAACTCTCCATTGTTGGAAAGTGCCTGGAAGTAAGCATTTCACAGTGACGTCTTCACCTGTTGTGTTCAAGCGAATGTGAGAAGTAAAATGTGTTTTGAAATTGAGAGAGAGAGAGGGAGAGGGAGGGAGGGAGAGGGAGGGAGGGAGGAGAGAGGGAGGGGAGAGGGAGAGGAGAGGAGGGAGAGAGAGGGAGAGAGAGGGAGAGAGAGAGAGAGAGAGAGAGAGAGAGAGAGGGAGAGAGGGAGAGAGGAGAGAGAGAGAGAGAGAGAGAGAGAGAGAGAGAGAGAGAGAGAGAGAGAGAGAGAGAGAGAGAGAGAGAGAGAGAGAGAGAGAGAGAGAGAGAGAGAGAGAGAGAGAGAGAAGTAACTGAAATGGTGTTAACTGTGTATGGGGGATGCTACACTGCTAAATCTACTGGTAAGGTTTAGCTCCTCTCTTTATCCCCTCCACTACATTGCCATGGCAACAGCATGTTGCATAACCTTCCACAGCTGCAATATCTAAGGCCTTGTACTCTGTTTCCATGGAAACCCTGCCCCCCCCCACCCCCTCATGCTCGCTCAATTCATAAGTATTTATTGTCCTGGGAAACATACTTTAGCTGGGTTTTTTTCAAAGATCTTCTCTTACTTTGGCAATCATACAAACGAACAGTTAACAACAACAACAACAGAGAGAAATGTCATTGAATTAACAAAGTCACAAGGTGCATGGCCTCACTCTGTGTGCAATAACAGTGTTTAACAGAGCTTGAAGAATTCTGGAAAGAATAATGGGCAGATGTTGGACAATCCAGATGTGGAAAGATCTTCAGTCTTGTTCACACTGCAGGCCTTAATTATGGAGTGAGATCCCTGACAAAAGGTTGAACATACGTATCGTTAGGATCGTAAGAAAAGCCGTACGTATCGTTAGGATCGTAAGAAAAGCCGTACGTATCATTAGGATGGTAGGAAAAGCCGTACGTATCGTTAGGATCGTAAGAAAAGCCGTACGTATCGTTAGGATCGTAAGAAAAGCCACACGTATCGTTAGGATCATAAGAAAAGCCGTACGTATCGTTAGGATCGTAGGAAAAAAGCCGTACGTATCGTTAGGATCGTAAGAAAAGCCGTATCGTATCGTTAGGATCGTAAGAAAAGCCGTACGTATCGTTAGGATCGTAAGAAAGGCCGCACGTATCGTTAGGATCGTAGGAAAAGCCGTGCGTATCGTTAGGATCGTAAGAAAAGCCGTACATATCGTTAGGATCGTAAGAAAAGCCACATGTAAATTGTTAGGATCGTAAGAAAAGCCGTACGTATCGTTAGGATCGTAGGAAAAGCCGTACGTATCGTTAGGATCGTAGGAAAAGCCGTACGTAAATCGTTAGGATCGTACGTACGTTAGGAAGAAAAGCCGTACGTATCGTTAGGATCGTAAGAAAAAGCCACATGTAAATTGTTAGATCGTAAGAACAGCCGTACGTATCGTTAGGATCGTAAGAAAAGCCGTACGTATTGTTAGGATCGTAGGAAAAGCCGTACGTATTGTTAGGATCGTAAGAAAAGCCGTACGTATCGTTAGGATCGTAAGAAAAGCCGTACGTATCGTTAGGATCGTAGGAAAAGCCGTACGACTATACTTCTTGGGAGGAGATGGACAGGTGGGCGGTCGACCCAGGGAGAGTGCCGGAGCCCGCCTGGGATTCGATGGAGCAGTGCGCAAAAAGGTTACAGGAGAATGAGGTTGGCGAAGCAAGCATGGCGGCGCGGACGGAAGCCCGAGAGTCAGCCCCAAAAATGTCTTGGGGGGCTCACAGGGAGTATGGCTACGCCAGGTAGGAGACCTGCGCAAACTCCCTGTGCTTAGCGGGGGACTAGAGAGACCGGGCAGGCACCGTGTTATGCAGTGGTGCGCACGGTGTCCAAAGTGCGGGTGTCTGCATGGAGCAGCCAGAGCTGTCAGTCTGCATGAAGCAGCCAGAGCTGTCAGTCTGCATGAAGCAGCCAGAGCTGTCAGTCTGCATGGAGCAGCCAGAGCTGTCAGTCTGCAAGGAGCTGCCAGTCTGCACAGAGCTGCCAGTCTGTAAGAAGCCGCCAGAGCTGTCAGTCTGCATGAAGCAGCCAGAGCTGTCAGTCTGCATGGAGCAGCCAGAGCTGCCAGTCTGCAAAGAGCTGCCAGTCTGCAAGGAGCTGCCAGTCTGCACGGAGCCGCCAGAGCTGCCAGTCTGTAAGAAGCAGCCAGAGCTGTCAGTCTGCATGAAGCAGCCAGAGCTGTCAGTCTGCATGGAGCAGCCAGAGCTGTCAGTCTGCATGGAGCAGCCAGAGCTGTCAGTCTGCATGGAGCAGCCAGAGCTGTCAGTCTGCATGAAGCAGCCAGAGCTGTCAGTCTGCATGAAGCAGCCAGAGCTGCCAGTCTGCAAGGAGCTGCCAGTCTGCACGGAGCCGCCAGAGCTGCCAGTCTGTAAGAAGCCGCCAGAGCTGTCAGTCTGCATGAAGCAGCCAGAGCTGTCAGTCTGCATGGAGCAGCCAGAGCTGCCAGTCTGCAAAGAGCTGCCAGTCTGCAAGGAGCTGCCAGTCTGCACGGAGCCGCCAGAGCTGCCAGTCTGTAAGAAGCCGCCAGAGCTGTCAGTCTGCATGAAGCAGCCAGAGCTGTCAGTCTGCATGGAGCAGCCAGAGCTGTCAGTCTGCATGAAGCAGCAAGAGATGTCAGTCTGCATGGAGCTGCCAGTCTGCAAGGAGCTGCCAGTCTGCAAGGAGCTGCCAGTCTGCAAGGAGCTGCCAGTCTGCACGGAGCCACCAGAGCTGCCAGTCTGTAAGAAGCCGCCAGAGCTGTCAGCCTACATGGAGCAGCCAGAGCCGCCAGTCAGCATGGAGCAGCCAGAGCCGCCAGTCAGCATGGAGCAGCCAGAGCCGCCAGTCAGCATGGAGCAGCCAGAGCCGCCAGTCAGCATGGAGCAGCCAAAACCGCCAGTCAGCATGGAGCAGCCAGATCTTTCAGTGTGCCAGGATCTGCCAGTCAACCAGACTCTTCCAGATCCGCCAGTCAACCAGACTCTTCCAGATCCGCCAGTCAACCAGACTCTTCCAGATCCGCCAGTCAACCAGACTCTTCCAGATCCGCCAGTCAACCAGACTCTTCCAGATCCGCCAGTCAACCAGACTCTTCCAGATCTGCCAGTCAACCAGACTTCCAGATCTGCCAGTCAACCAGACTCTTCCAGATCTGCCAGTCAACCAGACTTCCAGATCTGCCAGTCAACCAGACTCTTCCAGATCTGCCAGTCAACCAGACTCTTCCAGATCTGCCAGTCAACCAGACTCTTCCAGATCTGCCAGTCAACCAGACTCTTCCAGATCTGCCAGTCAACCAGACTGTTCCAGATCTGTCAGTCAACCAGACTCTTCCAGATCTGCCAGTCATCCAGACTCTTCCAGATCCGCCAGTCGGCCGGGATCTGCCAGAACTGCCAGTCGGCCAGGATCCGCCAGGATCCGACAGTCAGCCAGGATCCGCCAGGTCAGCCAGGATCTGCCAGGATCCGCCAGGTCAGCCAGGGTCAGCCACGATCCGCCAGTCAGCCAGGGTCCGCCAGTCAGCCAGGATCTGGTAGATCCATCAACCTGCCTGAGCTTCCTCTCACTCCTGAGCTTCCTCTCACTCCTGAGCTTCCTCTCACTCCTGAGCTTCCTCTCACTCCTGAGCTTCCTCTCACTCCCGAGCTTCCCCTCAGTCCCGAGCTACCCCCTCAGTCCTGAGCTACCTCAGTCCGGAGCTGCCCCTCAGTCCAGTGGGGCCCGTTGTTAGGTTTCCTAGGCCAAGGTTAGCGGCGAGGGTCGCCACTCAAGGGACGCTAAGGAGGTGGACTAAGACAATTATGGAGTGGGGTCCACGTCCAGCGCCAGAGCTGCCACCGTGGACAGATGCCACCCAGACCCTCCCCTATAGGTTTAGGTTGTGCGTTCGGAGTCCGCACCTTGGGGGAGGTTCTGTCACGGTCTGACCATTGTTTGTATGTGTTTTCCTTGTTTTAGTGTTGGTCAGGACGTGAGCTGGGTGGGCATTCTATGTTGTGTGTCTGGTTTGTCTATTTCTATGTTTGGCCTGATATGGTTCTCAATCAGAGGCAGGCCAGTCATTGTCTCTGATCGGGAACCATATTTAGGTAGCCTGTTTTGTGTTGGGTTTTGTGGGTGATTGTCCTTAGTGTCTTGATGTCCTTGTTATGTATGTATGTGCACCAGTATTAGGCTGTTTCGGTTTTCGTTCGTTCTTTGTTTTGTAGTGTTTGTATTGATTCGTGTTTACGTTTGTTCATTAAACATGGATCGCAATCTACACGCTGCATTTTGGTCCGACTCTCCTTCACCACAAGAGAACCGTTACAATACGTATCGTTAGGATCGTAAGAATCGTAGGAAAAGCCGTAGGAAAACGTACGTATCGTTAGGATCGTAAGAAAAGCCGTAGGACGTAAATTGTTAGGATCGTAAGAAAAGCCGTACGTAAGGATTGTTAGATCGAAGAAAAGCCGTACGTATCGTTAGGATCGTAGAAAAGCCGTACGTATCGTTAGGATCGTAAGAAAAGCCGTACGTATCGTTAGGATCGTAAGAAAAGCCGTACGTATCGTTAGGATCGTAAGAAAAGCCGTACGTATCGTTAGGATCGTAAGAAAAGCCGTACGTATCGTTAGGATCGTAAGAAAAGCCGTACGTATCGTTAGGATCGTAAGAAAAGCCGTACGTATCGTTAGGATCGTAAGAAAAGCCACATGTAAATTGTTAGGATCGTAAGAAAAGCCGTACGTATCGTTAGGATCGTAAGAAAAGCCGTACGTATCGTTAGGATCGTAAGAAAAGCCGTACGTATCGTTAGGATCGTAAGAAAAGCCGTACGTATCGTTAGAGGATCGTATCGTTAGGATCATAAGAAAAGCCGTTAAATCATGCATGTATCGTTAGGATCGTAAGAAAAGCCGTACGTATCGTTAGATCGTAAGAAAAGCCGTACGTATCGTTAGGATCATAAGAAAAGCCATATGTAAATTGTTAGGATCGTAAGAAAAGCCACGCGTGAAACGTGACATTTAAACACCATTACGATGACAGACTTTTAGGCTTGAACCATTGTGACGTACGATAATACCTTTCAGAGTTTAGTTTCATCTCACCAACAAAAACCGTTCACCACACGGCCTGTGAGGATTATTACCTCGTACACCTGCACGTTGACTCGGTACCAGTACTCCTACTCTGAGCTACCTGAACAATCATAACACTGTATAAAACCCAGAAGTCAGGGAAACCTGAAAGGATCCTGCACGTTGGCTCAGTAGCAGTACTATATTACACCGTCCCATTCTCTGGGCTCTGTCTGCAATCATAACCAGTAGTATCTACCAGGAATAATGACCAGTAGTATCTACCAGGAATAATGACCAGTAGTATCTACCAGGAATAATGACCAGTAGTATCTACCAGGAATAATGAATCATAACCAGTAGTCTACTGGGAATAATGACCAGTAGTCTACTGGGAATAATGACCAGTAGTATCTACCAGGAATAATGAATCATAACCAGTAGTCTACTGGGAATAATGACCAGTAGTATCTACCAGGAATAATGACCAGTAGTATCTACCAGGAATAATGACCAGTAGTATCTACCAGGAATAATGACCAGTAGTATCTACCAGGAATAATGACCAGTAGTATCTACCAGGAATAATGACCAGTAGTATCTACCAGGAATAATGACCGGTAGTATCTACCAGGAATAATGACCAGTAGTATCTACCAGGAATAATGACCAGTAGTATCTACCAGGAATAATGACCAGTAGTATCTACCAGGAATAATGACCGGTAGTATCTACCAGGAATAATGACCGGTAGTATCTACCAGGAATAATGACCAGTAGTATCTACCAGGAATAATGACCAGTAGTATCTACCAGGAATAATGACCAGTCGTATCTACCAGGAATAATGACCAGTAGTAACTACCAGGAATAATGACCAGTAGTATCTACCAGGAATAATGAATCATAACCAGTCGTATCTACCAGGAATAATGACCAGTAGTAACTACCAGGAATAATGACCAGTAGTATCTACCAGGAATAATGAATCATGACCAGTAGTATCTACCAGGAATAATGACCAGTAGTATCTACCAGGAATAATGACCAGTAGTATCTACCAGGAATAATGAATCACAACCGGTAGTATCCACCAGGAATAATGACCAGTAGTAACTACCAGGAATAATGACCAGTAGTATCTACCAGGAATCATGAATCACAACCGGTGGTGTCGACCGGGAATCATGAATCACAACCGGTGGTGTCGACCGGGAATCATGAATCGTAACCGGTAGTGTCGACCGGGAATCATGAATCACAACCGGTGGTGTCGACCGGGAATCATGAATCGTAACCGGTGGTGTCGACCGGGAATCATGAATCACAACCGGTGGTGTCGACCGGGAATCATGAATCACAACCGGTGGTGTCGACCGGGAATCATGAATCACAACCGGTGGTGTCGACCGGGAATCATGAATCGTAAACGGTTGTGTCGACCGGGAATCATGAATCGTAACCGGTGGTGTCGACCGGGAATCATGAATCGTAAACGGTTGTGTCGACCGGGAATCATGAATCGTAACCGGTAGTGTCGACCGGGAATTGTTGAAGGCACCAAACATCATATATATCATAACATCATAAACATCAAACATTCTATGATCTATGCATGACCACTGGAGTCTTTTCCACTCAAAGTACTTTTGTCGCTGTTGAATATTTGTATGTTTATTTCATCACTCAATCTTGCCAAAGCATATTCTGTAGCAGGGTTTAATATACATGTAAAATAATTTGACATGATTTTATATGAATCTGGTCATGAACATATGGCCTTTTTTTAAACGAACCAGGGAGAGGTTAAACAGAGACGGAAGTCTGACAAGCTTATTACCACACATTGCAATAACACTGTTGCCGTGGTCTTAGGTAGTCTCCGTATAGGCTATTCCCTCCATCGCGGCAGTTGAAGAGCTTGTGATCTCCATGCAGCACCATACGCCTTCGGAAAAAAAACCCTCAGCCTCAGATGTCCTTCTGCAGGCCTGCAGCCAGATAGTCGTTATATAATGAAGGACGATATGCATACTAGCCAAGTGAAGTGCAGGGCATCGTTCCGACACGTTTCAACATTTTAATTCATCCTTCATTCAGTTCAGTGTGTTATCAAATTGTATTAGTCACAAGCGCCGAATACAACCGGTGTAGTAGACCTTACAGTGAAATGCTGAATACAACAGGTGTAGTAGACCTTACAGTGAAATGCTGAATACAACAGGTGTAGTAGACCTTACAGTGAAATGCTGAATACAACAGGTGTAGTAGACCTCACAGTGAAATGCTGACTACAACAGGTGTAGTAGACCGCACAGTGAAATGCTGAATACAACAGGTGTAGTAGACCTTACAGTGAAATGCTGAATACAACAGGTGTAGTAGACCTTACAGTGAAATGCTGAATACAACAGGTGTAGTAGACTTCACAGTGAAATGCTGACTACAACAGGTGTAGTAGACCTCACAGTGAAATGCTGAATACAACAGGTGTAGTCGACCTCACAGTGAAATGCTGAATACAACAGGTGTAGTAGACCTTACAGTGAAATGCTGAATACTACAGGTGTAGTAGACCTTACAGTGAAATGCTGAATACAACAGGTGTAGTAGACCTCACAGTGAAATGCTGAATACAACAGGTGTAGTCGACCTCACAGTGAAATGCTGAATACAACAGGTGTAGTAGACCTCACAGTGAAATGCTGAATACAACAGGTGTAGTAGACCGCACAGTGAAATGCTGAATACAACAGGTGTAGTAGACCCACAGTGAAATGCTGAATACAACAGGTGTAGTAGACCTCACAGTGAAATGCTGAATACAACAGGTGTAGTAGACCGCACAGTGAAATGCTGAATACAACAGGTGTAGTAGACCTCACAGTGAAATGCTGAATACTACAGGTGTAGTAGACCTTACAGTGAAATGCTGAATACAACAGGTGTGTAGACCCTACTGTGAAATGCTGAATACAACAGGTGTGTAGACCTCACAGTGAAATGCTGAATACAACAGGTGTAGTAGACCTCACAGTGAAATGCTGAATACAACAGGTGTAGTAGACCACACAGTGAAATGCTGAATACAACAGGTGTAGTAGACCTCACAGTGAAATGCTGAATACAACAGGTGTAGTAGACCTCACAGTGAAATGCTGAATACAACAGGTGTAGTAGACCTCACAGTGAAATGCTGAATACAACAGGTGTAGTAGACCGCACAGTGAAATGCTGAATACAACAGGTGTAGTAGACCGCACAGTGAAATGCTGAATACAACAGGTGTAGTAGACCGCACAGTGAAATGCTGAATACAACAGGTGTAGTAGACCTCACAGTGAAATGCTGAATACAACAGGTGTAGTAGACCTCACAGTGAAATGCTGAATACAACAGGTGTAGTAGACCTCACCATGTGAAACATAGTGTGTCACCATGTATAAACCTATATATAATATATATATAAATATAGATATATAAAATATAAAAATATAATATACCATGTGAAACCATGTACACTGTAGTGTGTCACAGTGAAATGCTGAATACACTGTGGTAGTCACCATGTATACACAGGTGTAGTAGTCACAGTCAAATGCTGACTACAACAGGTGTAGTAGTCACAGTGAAATGCTGAATACAACAGGTGTAGTGTCACCATGTAACACTGTAGTATGTCACCATGAAACACTGAATACAACAGGTGTAGTAGACCTCACAGTGTGCTGAATCACCAGGTGTAGTAGACCTCACAGTGAAATGCTGACCATACAACAGGTGTAGTAGTCACCAGTGAAACTGTGAATACAACAGGTGTAGTAGACCTCACAGTGAAATGTCACAACAGGTGTAGTAGACCTCACAGTGAAATGCTGAATAACAGGTGTAGTAGACCTCACAGTGAAGTGCTGAATACACATAGTAGACACTACAGTGAAATGCTGAATACAACAGGTGTAGTAGTGTGTCACCATGTAACACTGCTGAATACAGTATGTAGTAGACACACAGTGAAGTATGTCACCATGTAACACTGTGTGTGTAACACTGTAGTGTGTCACCATGTAACACTGTAGTGTGTCACCATGTAACACTGTAGTATGTAACACTGTAGTGTGTCACCATGTAACACTGTAGTGTGTCACCATATAACACTATAATGTAACCATGTATACCATGTAACACTGTAGTCACCATGTAACACTGTAGTGTGTGTCACCATGTAACACTGTAGTGTGTCACCATGTAACACTGTAGTGTGTCACCATGTAACACTGTAGTATGTAACACTGTATGTGCTATGTCACCATGTAACACTGGGTGTGTCACCATGTAACACTGTAGTATGTCACCATGTAACACTGTAGTCACCATGTAACACTGGGTGTGTCACCATGTAACACTGTAGTGTGTCACCATGTAACACTGGGTATGTCACCATGTAACACTGTAGTATGTCACCATGTAACACTGTAGTGTGTCACCATGTAACACTGTAGTGTGTCACCATGTAACACTGTAGTATGTCACCATGTAACACTGTAGTCACCATGTAACACTGTAGTGTGTCACCATGTAACACTGTAGTGTGTCACCATGTAACACTGTAGTATGTCACCATGTAACACTGTAGTGTGTCACCATGTAACACTGTAGTATGTAACACTGTAGTATGTCACCATGTAACACTGTATGTCACCATGTAACACTGTAGTATGTCACCATGTAACACTGGGTATGTCACCATGTAACACTGTAGTGTGTCACCATGTAACACTGGGTATGTCACCATGTAACACTGGGTATGTCACCATGTAACACTGGGTATGTCACCATGTAACACTGTGGTGTGTCACCACGTAACACTGTAGTCACCATGTAACACTGTAGTATGTCACTGTAGTATGTAACACTGGGCTAGTGTCACCATGTAACACTGGGTGTGTCACCATGTAACACTGTAGTGTGTCACCATGTAACACTGTAGTATGTAACACTGTAGTGTGTCACCATGTAACACTGTAGTGTGTCACCATGTAACACTGTAGTGTGTCACCATGTAACACTGTAGTATGTAACACTGTAGTGTGTCACCATGTAACACTGTAGTGTGTCACCATGTAACACTGTAGTGTGTCACCATGTAACACTGTAGTGTGTCACCATGTAACACTGTAGTATGTCACCATGTAACACTGTGGTGTGTCACCATGTAACACTGGGTATGTATGTAACACTGGGCTAGTGTGTCACCACGTAACACTGGGCTATGTCACCACGTAACACTGTAGTGTGTCACCACGTAACACTGGGTATGTCACCATGTAACACTGTAGTGTGTCACCATGTAACACTGTAGTGTGTCACCATGTAACACTGTAGTGTGTCACCATGTAACACTGTAGTGTGTCACCATGTAACACTGTAGTATGTCACCATGTAACACTGTAGTATGTCACCATGTAACACTGTAGTATGTCACCATGTAACACTGTAGTGTCACCATGTAACACTGGGCTATGTCACCATGTAACACTGGGTATGTCACCATGTAACACTGTAGTGTGTCACCATGTAACACTGTATGTCACCATGTAACACTGGGCTATGTCACCATGTAACACTGGGTGTGTCACCATGTAACACTGTAGTATGTCACCATGTAACACTGTAGTATGTCACCATGTAACACTGGGTGTGTCACCATGTAACACTGTAGTGTGTCACCATGTAACACTGTGGTGTGTCACCATGTAACACTGGGTGTGTCACCATGTAACACTGTAGTGTGTCACCACGTAACACTGGGTGTGTCACCATGTAACACTGGGTGTGTCACCATGTAACACTGGCTATGTCACCACGTGTGTCACCATGTAACACTGTAGTGTGTCACCATGTAACACTGGGTATGTCACCATGTAACACTGTAGTGTGTCACCATGTAACACTGGGCTATGTCACCATGTAACACTGGGTGTGTCACCATGTAACACTGTGGTGTGTGTAACACTGTAGTGTGTCACCATGTAACACTGTAGTCACCATGTAACACTGGGCTATGTCACCATGTAACACTGTGGTGTGTCACCATGTAACACTGTGGTATGTCACCATGTAACACTGTAGTATGTCACCATGTAACACTGGGCTATGTCACCATGTAACACTGGGCTATGTCACCATGTAACACTGGGCTATGTCACCACGTAACACTGGGCTATGTCACCACGTAACACTGGGCTATGTCACCACGTAACACTGGGCTATGTCACCACGTAACACTGGGCTATGTCACCACGTAACACTGGGCTATGTCACCACGTAACACTGGGCTATGTCACCATGTAACACTGGGCTATGTCACCACGTAACACTGGGCTATGTCACCACGTAACACTGGGCTATGTCACCATGTAACACTGGGCTATGTCACCACGTAACACTGGGCTATGTCACCATGTAACACTGGGCTATGTCACCATGTAACACTGGGCTATGTCACCATGTAACACTGTGGTATGTAGTATAGCCCAGTGTTACATGGTGACATAGCCCAGTGTGAGTCACCAGGTTTTTTGAAACGAGGCATGAGAAGACTATTGATTTGTTTGTCAATTAGGGTGTGCAGGGTGAATACGTGGTCTGTTGTACGGTCATTTCGTGAAAAGCCATTTTGTGATTTGCTAGTACATTGATTTCACTGAGTAAATGTAGAAGTCTGCTGTTAATGATTTTGCAGAGGATTTTCCCAAGGTTACTGTTGATATCCCACAGTAGTTGTTTGTCTCCACTTGGGGGGTTCAGTCCTTCGTTCCAAATATTGGGGAAGATTCCACAGCTGAGGATGATGTTAAAAAGTATAGCCAATTGGAATTCATATTTTATAATTTAATTTAGGATACCATCAACACCACAGGCCTTTTTGGGTTGGAGGGTTTGTAATTTGTCCTGTAGTTCATTCAAAGTAATTGACGAGTCCAGTGGGTTCTCAAGTCTATTTTTAAAATGTATTTAAAAATATTTAAAAATATATATTTTTATCTAATTGGTAGTTAGTCTTGTCTCATCACCGCAAACTCCCATACGGACTCGGGAGAAGCGAAGGTCGAGAGCCGTGCGTCCTCGGAACCACGACCCAAGCTGCTCTGCTTCGTGACACACTACTTGCTAAACCCGGAAGCCAGCCGCACCAATATGTCGGAGTTAACACCGTACAACTGCCGACCGTGTCAGAGTGCATTTGCCCGCCACAGGAGTCGCAAGAGCGCGATGGGACACAGACATCCCACCCTGACAAACACTCCCCTAACCCAGACGAAATAGGGCCAATTGTGCTTCACCTCATGAATCTCCCGGTCGCGGCCAGCTGCAACACAAGTGCCTTAGACCACTGAGTCTATCAGAGGCCCAGAGTTCTGGTAGTCTTTAATAGTTGATTCTAAGATTGGCATTTGATGTGTGTTTCTGCTATTTGTTCTTTGTTAACAGAGACAAAAAAATTGGGGAAGTGGTTTATCCAGAACCTTTGTTTTGGATAGATACGTATTTGTGTTTAATGTGTTCCAATTCTCTCAAAAGTAGTTAGATTCAGTGGATTTTTTTCAAATACATTCAGCTGATTCTCTCTCACTCACTCTAACCTGCTCTCTCTACCCCCCCAGCTCTGCGTATTGCCGTGACAACAAGGTCCGCGTGGCGATAAAGAAGATCAGTCCGTTTGAACACCAGACATACTGCCAGAGGACTCTGAGAGAGATTAAGATCCTGCTGCGCTTCAAACATGAGAACATCATCAGCATCAACGACATCATCCTCACGCCCTCCATCGATCAGATGAAAGACGTGTATCCTTTACCTGATGATGACAGTAAACCTGTTCCTCACCACACACACACACAGAGAGACATGTACACACACTCTTCTCTCTCACACATCATCCTCACGCCCTCCATCCATCAGATGAAGGACGTGTATCCTTTACCTGATGATGACAGTAAACCTGTTCCTCACCACACACACACAGAGACATGTACACACACTCTTCTCTCTCATACATCATCCTCACGCCCTCCATCCACCAGATGAAAGACGTGTATCCTTTACCTGATGATGACAGTAAACCTGTTCCTCACCACACACACACACAGAGACATGCACACACACACACAGAGACATGTACACACACTCTTCTCTCACACACACATCCTACGCCCTCCATCCACCAGATGAAAGACACACAGAGACATGTTCCTCACACACACACACACAGAGACATGTACACACACTCTTCTCTCTCACACATCAGAGCCCTCCATCCATCAGATGAAACACGTGTATCCTTTACCATGATGACAGTAAATGTTCCTCACACACACACACAGAGACATGTACACACACTCTTCTCTCTCACACATCATCCTCACGCCCTCCATCCATCAGATGAAAGACGTGTATCCTTTACCTGATGATGACAGTAAACCTGTTCCTCACCACACACACACAGAGACATGTACACACACACACATGCTGTACCTCACATTCATCAGGACAGTATCATAATGATCTCCAGACATTTGTTAGTAATGTTGTCAGACCTTAGTCAGTTTCATCACAGGAATGTTGTCCTAACGTTGATGCCCGGCAACGTCCAGCCAATCAGAGAATGTTAGAGAGACAGTGGTTAGGTTTCAAGTCCTCCAAATACACTGAGCGTACAGAACATTAGGAACACCTGCTCTCTCTCCATGACAGACTGACCAGGTGAATCCAGGTGAAAGCTATGATCCCTTATTGATCTCACTTGTTAAGTCAACTTCAATCAGTGTAGATGAAGGGGAGGAGACATGGATTGTGTATGTGTGCCATTCAGAGGGTGAATGGGCAAGACAAAATATTGAAGTGCCTTTGAACAGGGTATGGTTGTAGGTCCCAGGCGCACCGGTTTGTGTCAAGAACTGCAACGCTGCTGGGGTTTTCACGCTCAACAGTTTCCTGTGTGAATCAAGAATGGTCCACCACCTAAAGGACATCCAGCCAACTTGACACAACTGTGGGAAGCATTGGAGTCAACATGGGCCAGCATCCCTGTGGAACGCTTTGGACACCTTGTAGAGTCAACATGGGCCAGCATCCCTGTGGAACGCTTTGGACACCTTGTCGAGTCCATGTCCAGATGAATTGAGGCTGTTCTAAAGGCAAAGGGGGTGTGCTAATATTTTGTGCATCAGACTAACACAACACTATAACATACTGAAGTTCACTACCGGTCAAAAGATTTAGAACACCTACTCATTCAAGGGTTTTAATTTTATTTTTTACTATTTTCTACATTGTAGAATAATAGTGAAGACATTAAAACTATGAAATAATACATATAGAATCATGTATTAACCAAAAAAGTGTCAAACAAATAAGAATATATTTTATTCAAAATAGCCACCCTTTACCTTGATGACAGCTTTGCACACTTGACATTCTCTCAACCAGCTTCATGAGGAATGCTTTTCCAACATTCTTGAAGGAGTTCCCACATATGCTGAGCACTTGCTGGCTGATTTTCCTTCACTCTGCGGTCCAACTCATCTCAATTTAGTTGGGGAATTGTGGAGGCCAGGTCATCTGATGCAGCAGTCCATCACTCTCCTTCTTGGTCAAATAGCCCTTACACAGCCTGGAGGCGTGTTGGGTCATGGTCTTGTTGAAAAACTAATGATAGTCCCAATAAGCCCAAACCAGATGGGATGGAGTATCGCTGCAGAATGCTGTGGGAGCCATGCCGGGTTAAGTGTGGCTTGAATTCTAAATTAATCAGTGTCACCAGCAAAGCACCCCCACACCATCACACCTCCTCCATGCTTCACGGTGGGAACCACACATGCGGAGATCATCTGTACACCCACAGACTCCAGACCTAATGACAGATTTCCACCGGTCTAATGTCCATTGCTCGTGTTTCTTGGCCCAAGCAAGTCTCTTCTTCTTATTGGTGTCCTTTAGTAGTGGTTTCTTTGCAGCAATTTGACCATGAAGGCCTGATTCACACAGTCTCCTCTGAACAGTTGATGTTGAGATGTCTGTTACTTGAACTCTGAGGCATTTATTTGGGCTGCAATTTCTGAGGCTGGTAACTCTAACTTGTCCTCTGCCGCAGAGGTAACTCTGGGTCTTCCATTCATGTGGTGGTCCTCGTGAGAGCCCGTTTCATCATAGCGCTTGATGGTTTTTGCGACAGAGCTTAAAGAAACTTTCAAAGTTCTTGACATTTTCCGGATTGACTGACCTTCATGTCTTAAAGTAATGATGGATTGTCGTTTCTCTTTGCTTATTTGAGCTGTTCTTGCCATAATATGGACTTGGTCTTTTAACAAATAGGGCTACCTTCTGTATACCAACCCTACCTTGTCACAACACAACTGATTGACTCAAACGCATTAAGAAGAAAACAAATTCCACAAGTTAACTTTTAAGAAAGTACACCTGTTAAATGAAATGCATTCCACGTGACAACCTCATGAAGCTGGTTGAGAGAATGCCAAGTGTGCAAAGCTGTCATTAAGGCAAAGGGTGGCTACTTTGAAGAATCTCAAATATAAAATATATTTTGATTTGTTTAACACTTTTTTTGGTTACTATATGATTCCATATGTGTTATTTCACAGTTGTAATGTCTTCACTATTATTCTACAATGTAGAATATTGTATAATTCAAGAAAGAACACCAACTCATTCAAGGGTTTAAAACATTTATTTTTTTGATCTATCTTATGGGTTGTGTTGGGGTTAAGTTGTTGTCCCGATCTAGTAGATTCCTTAACCACTTTTCTCCTAGCTACATCGTGCAGGACCTGATGGAGACAGACCTGTATAAGCTGTTGAAGACCCAGCGCCTGAGCAACGATCACATCTGTTACTTCCTGTACCAGATCCTGAGAGGCCTGAAGTACATCCACTCAGCTAACGTCCTGCACCGTGATCTCAAACCCTCCAACCTGCTGCTCAATACCACCTGTGATCTAAAGGTACAGAACCCTGACCCCTGACCCTAATGCCCTGCACCGCGACCTCACCCCTCCAACCTGCTGCTCAATACCACCTGTGATCTAAAGGTACAGAACCCTGACCCCTGACCCTAATGCCCTGCACCGCGACCTCACCCCTCCAACCTGCTGCTCAATACCACCTGTGATCTAAAGGTACAGAACCCTGACCCCTGACCCTAACGCCCTGCACCGCGACCTCACCCCTCCAACCTGCTGCTCAATACCACCTGTGATCTAAAGGTACAGAACCCTGACCCCTGACCCTAATGCCCTGCACCGCGACCTCACCCCTCCAACCTGCTGCTCAATACCACCTGTGATCTAAAGGTACAGAACCCTGACCCCTGACCCTAATGCCCTGCACCGCGACCTCACCCCTCCAACCTGCTGCTCAATACCACCTGTGATCTAAAGGTACAGAACCCTGACCCCTGACCCTAACGTCCTGCACCGTGTCCTCAAACCCTCCAACCTGCTGCTCAATACCACCTGAGATCTACAGTTACAGGCCCCTGACCCCTGACCCTAACGCCCTGCACCGCGTCCTCAAACCCTCCAACCTGCTGCTCAATACCACCTGAGATCTACAGTTACAGGCCCCTGACCCCTGACCCTAACGTCCTGCGCAGAGACTGTCCCCTCTAATTGAAGCCGTGGAAATTCAAGGCTGATCACGGTACTGCAGAATACGGTATACCCTGTTATGGTTGGTGGGGAAAACGGCATACGGTATACCCTGTTGTGGTTGGTGGGGAAAACGGCATACGGTATACCCTGTTATGGTTGGTGGGGAAAACGGCATACGGTATACCCTGTTGTGGTTGGTGGGGAAAACGGCATACGGTATACCCTGTTGTGGTTGGTGGGGAAAACGGCATACGGTATACCCTGTTGTGGTTGGTGGGGAAAACGGCATACGGTATACCCTGTTATGGTTGGTGGGGAAAACGGCATACGGTATACCCTGTTGTGGTTGGTGGGGAAAACGGCATACGGTATACCCTGTTATGGTTGGTGGGGAAAACGGCATACGGTATACCCTGTTATGGTTGGTGGGGAAAACGGCAGTCTTTGTGGACAATCTTCACGTAAAAAAAGACAGAAGTCAATCGTGGTACCAATAATGGCTTTTAATAAACCAGATGTATATCATGGAACAGATTATTTTACAATCCCACAAAGAACCAGTTGGTCTGATTATTGCTCTCTCCCTCCTGCTGCTGCTCTCTCCCTCCTCCTGCTGCTCTCTCCCTCCTCCTGCTGCTCTCTCCCTCCTCCTGCTGCTCTCTCCCTCCTCCTGCTGCTCTCTCCCTCCTCCTGCCGCTCTCTCCCTCCCTCCTCCTCCTCCTGCTGCTCTCTCTCCTCCTCCTGCTCTCTCCCTCCTCCTGCTGCTCTCTCCCTCCTCCTGCTGCTCTCTCCCTCCTCCTGCTGCTCTCCCCCCCTCCTGCTGCTCTCTCCCTCCTCCTACTGCTCTCTCCCCCCCTCCTGCTGCTCTCTCCCCCCTTCTGCTGCTCTTTCCCCCCTTCTGCTGCTCCCCCTCTGCTTCTCCCCCTTCTGCTGCTCCCCCCTTCTGCTGCTCTCTCCCTCCCCTTCTCTCCTCCTCCTCCCCTGCTGCTCTCTCCCTCCTCCTGCTGCTCTCTCCCCCTCCTCCTGCTGCTCTCTCCCCCTTCTGCTGCTCTTCCCCTCCCTCTGCTCTCTCCCCTCCTGCTGCTCTCTCCCCCTCCTGCTCTCTCCTCCTCCTCCTCCTGCTCCCCCCCCTCTCTCTCCCTTCTGCCTCTCCCCCTTCTGCTGCTCTCTCCCCCTTCTGCTGCTCTTTCCCCCCTCTGCTGCTCTTTCCCCCTTCTGCTGCTCTCCCCCTTCCTGCTCTCCCCCTTATGCTCTCTCCCCCTTCTACTGCTCTCTCCCTCCTCCTGCTGCTCTCTCCCCCTTCTGCTGCTCTCTCTCCCCCTTCTGCTGCTCTCTCCTCCTCCTGCTGCTCTCTCCCTCATCCTGCTGCTCTCTCCCCCCTCCTGCTGCTCTCTCCCTCCTCCTGCTGCTCTCTCCCTCCTCCTGCTGCTCTCCCCCTCCTGCTGCTCTCCCTCCTCCTTCTGCTCTCTCCCCCCTCCTGCTGCTCTCTCCCCCTCCTGCTGCTCTCCCCTTCTGCTGCTCTCTCTGCTGCTCTCTCCCTCCTCCTGCTGCTCTCTCCCCTTCTACTGCTCTTTCCCCCTTCTGCTGCCCTCTCCTCCTCCTGCTGCTCTCTCCCTCCTTCTGCTTCTCTCTCCCTCCTCCTGCTGCTCTCTCCCTCCTCCTGCTGCTCTCTCCCTCCTCCTGCTGCTCTCTCCCCCTCCTGCTGCTCTCTCCCTCCTCCTGCTCTCCCCCTCCTGCTGCTCTCTCCCTCCTCCTGCTGCTCCCTCTCCCCCTCCTGCTGCTCTCCTCCTCCTGCTGCTCTCTCCCTCCTCCTGCTGCTCTCTCCCCCCTCCTGCTGCTCTCTCCCTCCTCCTGCTGCTCTCTCCCCCCTTCCTGCTGCTCTCTCCCCCCTTCCTGCTGCTCTCTCCCCCCTTCTGCTGCTCTCTCCCCCCTTCTGCTGCCCCCCCCTTCCGCTGCTCTCTCCCCCTTCCGCTGCTCTCTCCCCTTCTGCTGCTCTCTCCCCCTTCTGCTGCTCTCTCCCTCCTCCTGCTGCTCTCTCCCCCCTTCTGCTGCTCTCTCCCCCCTTCTGCTGCTCTCTCCCCCCTTCTGCTGCTCTCTCCCTCCTCCTGCTGCTCTCTCCCTCCTCCTGCTGCTCTCTCCCTCCTCCTGCTGCTCTCTCTCTCCTCCTGCTGCTGTCTCCCCCCTTCTGCTGCTCTTTCCCCCTTCTGCTGCTCTTTCCCCCTTCTGCTGCTCTCTCCCTCCTCCTGCTGCTCTCCCTCCTCTTGCTGCTCTCTCCCTCCTCCTGCTGCTCTCTCCCTCCTGCTGCTGCTCTCTCCCCCCTCCTGCTGCTCTCTCCCCTCCTGCTGCTCTCTCCCCCCCTCCTGCTGCTCTCTCCCTCCTCCTGCTGCTCTCTCCCTCCTCCTGCTGCTCTCTCCCTCCTCCTGCTGTTCTCTCCCCCCTCCTGCTGCTCTCTCCCTCCTCCTGCTGCTCTCTCCCCTCCTCCTGCTGCTCTCTCCCTCCTCCTGCTGCTCTCTCCCCCGCTCCTGCTGCTCTCTCCCCCGCCTCCTGCTGCTCTCTCCCTCCTCCTGCTGCTCTCTCCCTCCTCCTGCTGCTCTCTCCCTCCTCCTCCTGCTGCTCTCTCCCTCCTCCTCCTGCTGCTCTCTCCCTCCTCCTGCTGCTCTCTCCCTCCTCCTGCTGTTCTCTCCCTCCTCCTGCAGTTCTCTCCCTCCTCCTGCAGTTCTCTCCCCCTCCTGCTGCTCTCCCTCCTCCTGCTGCTCTCCCTCCTCTTGCTGCTCTCTCCCTCCTCCTGCTGCTCTCTCCCTCCTGCTGCTGCTCTCTCCCCCTCCTGCTGCTCTCTCCCCCCCCTCCTGCTGCTGTTCTCTCCCTCCTCCTGCAGTTCTCTCCCTCCTCCTGCTGCTCTCTCCCTCCTCCTGCTGCTCTCTTCTCCCTCCTGCTGCTGTTCTCTCCCTCCTCCTGCAGTTCTCTCCCCCCTCCTGCTTCTCTCTCCCCCCTCCTGCTCTCGTCACTAACATCCTCCTCTTCCTTTAGATCTGTGACTTCGGTCTGGCGCGTGTGGCTGACCCAGACCACGACCACACAGGCTTCCTGACGGAGTATGTAGCTACTCGCTGGTACCGGGCGCCTGAAATCATGCTCAACTCCAAGGTTAGCGCCACCTGGTGGTCAGACAGATAAATGCAATATCTCAATGCACCACACCATGACACGAGACCAGGGGTTTTCAAACTTTCCATGCCCAGGTAAACCGGTGACCCAGGGACTGCGATCTTATGTTAGTAAAAATATAAATAAATTGTTAGTATAAATATAAATATATATCACATCTTGTCTTATCAGATGAAAGTAGAAGTATTCAACATGTAAAATGAATAGAATTGTTGGACAGTTTCATCACCTTCCCACAGTTTATTGGAAGAGGAAGTGTAAACTCTAACATACCTTTCTAGCTAATAGACTATCTTGTTGGCGTGGACAAAATGTTGCTGATTTAAAGCGTGCATGCTAACTGCACCTGTAGACTTCCACTCATTGCGCTAATGCTAGTTAGGTGGTTTCCATGAACCGACACAAACTTCTTTCATACTGGACAGAGACATACTGGACAGAGACATACTGGACAGAGACATACTGGACAGAGACATACTGGACAGAGACATGTGATTTATTTAACCTTATATTTTGTCAGGGAGTCAGAATTACAGGAATTACACATATCAAAATGCAAACAAAGAAAAACACACATCAAAATGCAAACAGCATACTAAATGGGAGAGCAGTTGACAGATCAGTCCACAGCATACTAATTTTATTTTATTTTACCTTTATTTTACTAGGCAAGTCAGTTTAGAACAAATTATTATTTACAATGACAGCCTAGGAACAGTGGGGTTAACTGCCTGTTCAGGGGCAGAACGACAGATTTGTACCTTGTCAGCTCGGGGATTTGAACTTGCAACCTTTCGGTTACTAGTCCAATGCTCTAACCACTAGGCTACCCTGCCGCCCCAAATGGTATCCACGATAGCGTTCTGTTTTGCCTCTAGCGATATTCATAAAAATAATTGTTTTCCATTTATTTTATTTTATTAAATGACGCAGATCCCCTGTAGGGACCCCAGTTTGAAAACCCCTGTATTAGACAACTGTTCAGTCCTTACACTATATAACACACCACCCCTGTATTAGTCTACACTACACCACCCCTGTATTAGTCTACACTACACACCACCCCCTGTATTAGTCTATACTACACACCACCCCCTGTATTAGTCTATACTACACACCACCCCCTGTATTAGTCTACACTAGATACCACCCCCTGTATTAGTCTACACTACACCACCCCTGTATTAGTCTACACTACACCACCACCCCTGTATTAGTCTACACTACACACCACCACCCCTGTATTAGTCTACACTACACTACACCACCCCTGTATTAGTCTACACTACACCACCACCCCTGTATTAGTCTACACTACACCACCCCTGTATTAGTCTACACTACACCACCCCTGTATTAGTCTACACTACACACCACCCCTGTATTAGTCTACACTACACCACCACCCCTGTATTAGTCTACACACCACCACCCCTGTATTAGTCTACACTACACACCACCCCTGTATTAGTCTACACTACACCACCCCTGTATTAGTCTACACTACACCACCCCTGTATTAGTCTACACTACACCACCCCTGTATTAGTCTACACTACACTACACCACCCATGTATTAGTCTACACTACACCACCCCTGTATTAGTCTACACTACACACCACCACCCATGTATTAGTCTACACTACACCACCCCTGTATTAGTCTACACTACACCACCCATGTATTAGTCTACACTACACTACACCACCACCCCTGTATTAGTCTACACTACACACCACCCCTGTATTAGTCTACACTACACTACCCCTGTATTAGTCTACACTACACACCACCACCCATGTATTAGTCTACACTACACCACCCCTGTATTAGTCTACACTACACCACCCCTGTATTAGTCTACACCACCACCCCTGTATTAGTCTACACTACACCACCACCCCTGTATTAGTCTATACTACACCACCCCTGTATTAGTCTACACTACACCACCACCCCTGTATTAGTCTATACTACACCACCCCTGTATTAGTCTACACTACACCACCACCCCTGTATTAGTCTACACTACACTACCCCTGTATTAGTCTACACTACACTACACCACCCCTGTATTAGTCTACACTACACACCACCACCCCTGTATTAGTCTACACTACACACCACCACCCCTGTATTAGTCTACACTACACACCACCACCCCTGTATTAGTCTACACTACACACCACCCCTGTATTAGTCTACACTACACCACCCCCTGTATTAGTCTACACTACACACCACCCCTATATTAGTCTACACTACACCACCACCCCCTGTATTAGTCTACACTACACACCACCCCTGTATTAGTCTACACTACACCACCACCCCTGTATTAGTCTACACTACACCACCCCCCCTGTATTAGTCTACACTACACTACACCACCCCTGTATTAGTCTACACTACACCACCACCCCTGTATTAGTCTACACTACACCACCACCCCTGTATTAGTCTACACTACACACCACCACCCCTGTATTAGTCTACACTACACTACACCACCCCTGTATTAGTCTACACTACACTACACCACCCCTGTATTAGTCTACACTACACTACACCACCCCTGTATTAGTCTACACTACACTACACCACCCCTGTATTAGTCTACACTACACCACCCCTGTATTAGTCTACACTACACACCACCACCCCTGTATTAGTCTACACTACACACCACCACCCCTGTGTTAATGCTAGAGGTTCCCATGTGCTGTGTTAATGCTAGAGGGTCCTATGTGCTGTGTTAATGCTAGAGGTTCCTATGTGCTGTGTTAATGCTAGAGGTTCCTATGTGCTGTGTTAATGCTAGAGGTTCCCATGTGCTGTGTTAATGCTAGAGGTTCCTATGTGCTGTGTTAATGCTAGAGGTTCCCATGTGCTGTTTTAATGCTAGAGGTTCCCATGTGCTGTGTTAATGCTAGAGGTTCCCATGTGCTGTGTTAATGCTAGAGGTTCCCATGTGCTGTGTTAATGCTAGAGGTTCCCATGTGCTGTGTTAATGCTAGAGGTTCCCATGTGCTGTGTTAATGCTAGAGGTTCCCATGTGCTGTGTTAATGCTAGAGGTTCCCATGTGCTGTGTTAATGCTAGAGGTTCCCATGTGCTGTTTTAATGCTAGAGGTTCCCATGTGCTGTGTTAATGCTAGAGGTTCCCATGTGCTGTGTTAATGCTAGAGGTTCCCATGTGCTGTGTTAATGCTAGAGGTTCCCATGTGCTGTGTTAATGCTAGAGGTTCCCATGTGCTGTGTTAATGCTAGAGGTTCCCATGTGCTGTGTTAATGCTAGAGGTTCCCATGTGCTGTGTTAATGCTAGAGGTTCCCATGTGCTGTGTTAATGCTAGAGGTTCCCATGTGCTGTGTTAATGCTAGAGGTTCCCATGTGCTGTGTTAATGCTAGAGGTTCCCATGTGCTGTGTTAATGCTAGAGGTTCCTATGTGCTGTGTTAATGCTAGAGGTTCCTATGTGCTGTGTTAATGCTAGAGGTTCCTATGTGCTGTGTTAATGCTAGAGGTTCCTATGTGCTGTGTTAATGCTAGAGGTGCCCATGTGCTGTGTTAATGCTAGAGGTTCCTATGTGCTGTGTTAATGCTAGAGGTTCCCATGTGCTAGAGGTTCCCATGTGCTGTGTTAATGCTAGAGGTTCCCATGTGCTGTGTTAATGCTAGAGGTTCCCATGTGCTGTGTTAATGCTAGAGGTTCCCATGTGCTGTGTTAATGCTAGAGGTTCCTATGTGCTGTGTTAATGCTAGAGGTGCCCATGTGCTGTGTTAATGCTAGAGGTTCCCATGTGCTGTGTTAATGCTAGAGGTGCCCATGTGCTGTGTTAATGCTAGAGGTTCCTATGTGCTGTGTTAATGCTAGAGGTTCCTATGTGCTGTGTTAATGCTAGAGGTGCCCATGTGCTGTGTTAATGCTAGAGGTTCCCATGTGCTGTTTAAATGCTAGAGGTTCCCATGTGCTGTTTTAATGCTAGAGGTTCCTATGTGCTGTGTTAATGCTAGAGGGCCCATGTGCTGTGTTAATGCTAGCCTCTCCTCTCTCAGGGTTACACCAAGTCGATTGATATCTGGTCTGTGGGCTGCATCCTGGCTGAGATGCTCTCCAATAGACCCATCTTCCCCGGGAAGCACTACCTGGACCAGCTCAACCACATACTGGGTACACACACACACACACACACACACACACACACACACACACACACACACACACACACACACACACACACACACACACACACACACACACACACACACACACACACACACACACACACACACACACACACACACACACACACACACACACACACACACACACACACACACACACACACACATTACACACACACACACACACACACACACACACACACACACACACACACACACACACACACACACACACACACACACACACACACACACACACACACACACACACACACACACACACACACACACACACACACACACACACACACACACACACACACACACACACACACACACACACACACACACACACACACACACACACACACACACACACACACACACACACACACACACACACACACACACACACACACACACACACACACACACACACACACACACACACACACACACACACACACACACACACACACACACACACACACACACACACACACACACACACACACACACACACACACACACACACACACACACACACACACACACACAGCTCAACCACATACTGGGTACACACACTGCTCAGCCACATACTGGGTACTCACTCATGTATCTCCGTCCAGTATGTGTTCTTTTGCCCATCTTAATCATTTATTTTTATTGGCCAGTTTGAGATATGGCTTTTTCTTTGCAACTCTGCCTAGAAGGCCAGCATCCCGGAGTCGCCTCTTCACTGTTGAGTCAATCACCACCTTCCGGAGACACCTGAAACCCCACCTCTTTAAGGAATACCTAGGATAGGATAAAGTAATCCTTCTCACCCCCCTTAAAAGATTTAGATGCACTATTGTAAAGTGGCTGTTCCACTGGATGTCATAAGGTGAATGCACCAATTTGTAAGTCGCTCTGGATAAGAGCGTCTGCTAAATGATTTAAATGTAAAATGTAATGGTGTTTTGCGGGTACTATTTAATGAAGCTGCCAGTTGAGGACTCATGAGGCGTCTGTTTCTCAAACTAGACACTCTAATGTACTTGTCCTCTTGCTCAGTTGTGCACCGGGGCCTCCTCTTTTCTATTCTGGTTAGAGCCAGTTTGTGCTGTTCTGTGAAGGGAGTAGTACACAGCGTTGTACAAGGTCTTTAGTTTCTTGGCAATTTCTTATGTGGAATAGCCTTCATTTCTCAGAACAAGAATAGACTGATGAGTTTAAGAAGAAAGTTCTTTGTTTCTGGCCATTTTTAGTGTGCAATCAAACCCACAAATGCTGATGCTCCAGATACTCAACTAGTCTAAAGGCCAGTTTTATTGTTTCTTTAATCAGAACAACAGATTTCAGTTGTGCTAACATAATTGCAAAAGGATTTTCTTATGATCAATTAACCTTTTTAAAATTATAAACTTGGATTAGCTAACACAACGTGCCATTGGAACACAGGAGTGATGGTTGATGATAATGGGCCTCTGTACGCCTATGTAGATATTCCATAACAAATCTGCCGTTTCCAGTTACAACAGTCATTTACAACATTAACAATGTCTACACTGTATTTCTGATCAATTTGATGTTATTTTAATGGACAAAATTGCTTTTCTTTCAAAAAGCAGGACATTTCTAAGTGACCCATATATATATATATATATATATACCATTCAATTTGTTTTTAGAACACCTACTCATTCAAGGGTTTTTCTTTATTTTGACTATTTTATACATTGTAGAATAATATTGAAGACATCAAAACTATGAAATAACACATACGGAATCATGTAGTAACCAAAAAGGTGTTAAACAAATATATTTATATTTGAGAATATTCTAAGTGGCTGCCCTTTGCCTTGATGGCAGCTTTACACACTCTCAACCAGCTTCACCTGGAATGCTTTTCCAACAGTCTTGATGGAGTTCCCACATATGCTGAGCACTTGTTGGCTCCTTTTCCTTCACTCTGCAGTCCACAACTCAACATTCTGTTTTCCCTTATCTTTCAAACTGTGCCCTTTCACAAAAGTTCTTAACCCGCGTTTTACTGACATGTGCCAGTATATTTTACATTATTTATCTTGTTGTTATTAGTCCCAACCTTCAGCTCCAAACCCTCCCATCTACCTCTTCTGAACCTTTCTATTCTCATTGTTTCTTCAGATTGTCAATTGAAAATAAAACGTTTTTCTAGAAGTAGTCTTGATCCATTTGACTAGGACTTTCCAGATCACCCAGTAGTGCTGTCTGCAGGGTTAACTCCAGGTAAATATTACAATTCTTCAGCCATTCCTGGACCTGTGACCAAAAACAAGCTAGATATGGGCAGTACCAAAACAAAAGATCTAATGACTCTGCAGAGCGGGGAAGGTGGTATCCCCCATATAAATAACATTCTATTGGTTGCAAGAATTTTGTATAATAATTTAAATAGAACAATTTAAAGTTTTGAATCCGGTTTCGTTTTACGTGTCAATTCATAAACCATGTGCCATGGAATCGGTACATCAAATCTTCCAAACTATGTTGCAATCTGCATGGCACAGCTGTCAATCTGTATGGCACAGCTGTCAATCTGTATGGCACAGCTGTCAATCTGTATGGCACAGCTGTCAATCTGCATGGCACAGCTGTCAATCTGTATGGCACAGCTGTCAATCTGTATGGCACAGCTGTCAATCTGTATGGCACAGCTGTCAATCTGTATGGCACAGCTGTCAATCTGTATGGCACAGCTGTCAATCTGCATGGCACAGCTGTCAATCTGCATGGCACAGCTGTCAATCTGCATGGCACAGCTGTCAATCTGCATGGCACAGCTGTCAATCTGCATGGCACAGCTGTCAATCTGCATGGCACAGCTGTCAATCTGCATGGCACAGCTGTCAATCTGCATGGCACAGCTGTCAATCTGTATGGCACAGCTGTCAATCTGTATGGCACAGCGGTCTGGCTTGCCATTCCAAATAAAATGATAAACTAAAATCTATTTTTTTTGTTAATGTCGCTAGGTGTAGGCAAGACCATAAGTAAACTGGGATGTGACTGAAGAGTTAATCAGGATGATTTCCCTGAAAATAGACAGGTAGCAGAGCGTATCTATTTTTTGCTGACTTTCTATTACAATGTATTGGAGTGAGATCATTTATTTATTTTGGGATACTGTATACGGAGTTACATCCACATCATCATCAGACCATTTTATTGGTTAACTACGCGGTAATGTAAAAGTTGGATTTTTTTTTAATGTAATATAGTACACTGATCATAGCTGCCTTTAAATGTACACAGAGAGCTAACATGAATAATGGGCATGTCAATCTCTCCTGGCTCAAAATGGAGGAGAGATTGACTTCATCGCTACTTGTAGTATTTGTGAGAGGTATAAGCTGTCTGTTTGAACTACTGGCACGCGGCTCAGACACCCTATACATACCCCACAAGAGGTCCCCAGGAAGAGTAGCTTCTGCCTTGACAGGAACTAATGGGGATCCATAATAAACCCCAGGAAGAGTAGCTGCTGCCTTGGCAGGAACTAATGGGGATCCATAATAAACCCCAGGAAGAGTAGCTGCTGCCTTGACAGGAACTAATGGGGATCCATAATAAACCCCAGGAAGAGTAGCTGCTTCCTTGGCAGGAACTAATGGGGATCCATAATAAACCCCAGGAAGAGACCTGCTGCCTTGGCAGGAACTAATGGGGACCCATAATAAACCCCAGGAAAAGTAGCTGCTGCCTTGGCAGGAACTAATGGGGATCCATAAATAAACCCCAGGAAGAGTAGCTGCTGCCTTGGCAGGAACTAATGGGGATCCATAATAAACCCCAGGAAGAGTAGCTGCTGCCTTGACAGGAACTAATGGGGACCCATAATAAACCCCAGGAAGAGTAGCTTCTGCCTTGGCAGGAACTAATGGGGATCCATAATAAACCCCAGGAAGAGTAGCTTCTGCCTTGGCAGGAACTAATGGGGATCCATAATAAACCCCAGGAAGAGTAGCTGCTGCCTTGGCAGGAACTAATGGGGATCCATAATAAACCCCAGGAAGAGTAGCTGCTGCCTTGACAGGAACTAATGGGGATCCATAATAAACCCCAGGAAGAGTAGCTGCTTCCTTGGCAGGAACTAATGGGGATCCATAATAAACCCCAGGAAGAGTAGCTGCTGCCTTGGCAGGAACTAATGGGGACCCATAATAAACCCCAGGAAGAGTAGCTGCTGCCTTGGCAGGAACTAATGGGGATCCATAATAAACCCCAGGAAGAGTAGCTGCTGCCTTGGCAGGAACTAATGGGGATCCATAATAAACCCCAGGAAGAGTAGCTGCTGCCTTGACAGGAACTAATGGGGACCCATAATAAACCCCAGGAAGAGTAGCTTCTGCCTTGGCAGGAACTAATGGGGATCCATAATAAACCCCAGGAAGAGTAGCTTCTGCCTTGGCAGGAACTAATGGGGATCCATAATAAACCCCAGGAAGAGTAGCTGCTGCCTTGGCAGGAACTAATGGGGATCCATAATAAACCCCAGGAAGAGTAGCTGCTGCCTTGGCAGGAACTAATGGGGATCCATAATAAACTCCAGGAAGAGTAGCTGCTGCCTTGGCAGGAATTATTCTGGATGAGGGAGATGTCATTAGTAAATAATAATAATAATAATAATAATATATGCCATTTAGCAGACGCTTTTATCCAAAGCGACTTACAGTCATGTGTGCATACATTCTACGTATGGGTGGTCCCGGGGATCGAACCCACTACCCTGGCGTTACAAGCGCCATGCTCTACCAACTGAGCTACAGAAGGTCCCCCCCCAAATCGTGTCATTAGTAAATTGACAGAAATTGGGAATTCATTTGGTTAGGATGGAGTAAAATGCTTTGCAGGTTTTTCTGTATTCACCAAATCCACCGTCCGCTGACGTTTAGGACCAGGTAGTGGGCACTGACGTTTAGGCCCAGGTAGTTGGCACTGACGTTTAGGACCAGGTAGTGGGCACTGACGTTTAGGACCAGGTAGTTGGCACTGACGTTTAGGACCAGGTAGTGGGCACTGACGTTTAGGACCAGGTAGTGGGCACTGACGTTTAGGACCAGGTAGTGGGCACTGACGTTTAGGACCAGGTAGTGGGCACTGACGTTTAGGACCAGGTAGTGGGCACTGACGTTTAGGACCAGGTAGTGGGCACTGACGTTTAGGCCCAGGTAGTGGGCACTGACGTTTAGGCCCAGGTAGTGGGCACTGACGTTTAGGACCAGGTAGTTGGCACTGACGTTTAGGACCAGGTAGTGGGCACTGACGTTTAGGCCCAGGTAGTGGGCACTGACGTTTAGGCCCAGGTAGTGGGCACTGACGTTTAGGCCCAGGTAGTGGGCACTGACGTTTAGGCCCAGGTAGTTGGCACTGACGTTTAGTCCCAGGTAGTGGGCACTGACGTTTAGGCCCAGGTAGTGGGCGCTGACGTTTAGGCCCAGGTAGTTGGCGCTGACGTTTAGGCCCAGGTAGTGGGCGCTGACGTTTAGGCCCAGGTAGTGGGCACTGACGTTTAGGCCCAGGTAGTGGGCATGCTTTAGGCCCAGGTAGTGGGCGCTGACGTTTAGGCCCAGGTAGTGGGCACTGACGTTTAGGCCCAGGTAGTGGGCACTGACGTTTAGGCCCAGGTAGTGGGCACTGACGTTTAGGCCCAGGTAGTGGGCACTGACGTTTAGGCCCAGGTAGTGGGCACTGACGTTTAGGCCCAGGTAGTGGGCACTGACGTTTAGGCCCAGGTAGTTGGCACTGACGTTTAGGCCCAGGTAGTGGGCACTGACGTTTAGGCCCAGGTAGTTGGCACTGACGTTTAGGCCCAGGTAGTGGGCACTGACGTTTAGGCCCAGGTAGTTGGCACTGACGTTTAGGCCCAGGTAGTGGGCACTGACGTTTAGGCCCAGGTAGTTGGCACTGACGTTTAGGCCCAGGTAGTTGGCACTGACGTTTAGGCCCAGGTAGTGGGCACTGACGTTTAGGCCCAGGTAGTGGGCACTGACGTTTAGGCCCAGGTAGTGGGCACTGACGTTTAGGCCCAGGTAGTGGGCACTGACGTTTAGGCCCAGGTAGTGGGCACTGACGTTTAGGCCCAGGTAGTTGGCACTGACGTTTAGGCCCAGGTAGTTGGCACTGACGTTTAGGCCCAGGTAGTGGGCACTGACGTTTAGGCCCAGGTAGTGGGCACTGACGTTTAGGCCCAGGTAGTGGGCACTGACGTTTAGGCCCAGGTAGTGGGCACTGACGTTTAGGCCCAGGTAGTGGGCACTGACGTTTAGGCCCAGGTAGTGGGCGCTGACGTTTAGGCCCAGGTAGTTGGCGCTGACGTTTAGGCCCAGGTAGTTGGCACTGACGTTTAGGCCCAGGTAGTTGGCGCTGACGTTTAGGCCCAGGTAGTTGGCGCTGACGTTTAGGCCCAGGTAGTTGGCGCTGACGTTTAGGCCCAGGTAGTTGGCGCTGACGTTTAGGCCCAGGTAGTTGGCGCTGACGTTTAGGCCCAGGTAGTTGGCGCTGACGTTTAGGCCCAGGTAGTTGGCGCTGACGTTTAGGCCCAGGTAGTTGGCACTGACGTTTAGGCCCAGGTAGTTGGCACTGACGTTTAGGCCCAGGTAGTTGGCACTGACGTTTAGGCCCAGGTAGTGGGCACTGACGTTTAGGCCCAGGTAGTTGGCACTGACGTTTAGGCCCAGGTAGTTGGCACTGACGTTTAGGCCCAGGTAGTTGGCACTGACGTTTAGGCCCAGGTAGTTGGCACTGACGTTTAGGCCCAGGTAGTTGGCACTGACGTTTAGGCCCAGGTAGTTGGCACTGACGTTTAGGCCCAGGTAGTGGGCGCTGACGTTTAGGACCAGGTAGTGGGCACTGACGTTTAGGCCCAGGTAGTTGGCGCTGACGTTTAGGCCCAGGTAGTTGTACCATTGGACATGTTCAAACATGGTATTTCCTCATTGGGTGTCTGCAGCTCTGATTCCTGGCCTTTTTCTGTCAAATCACCACGGTAGTTTTCTGTAAATTTAGGTTGAGTGTCCAGGTTATGTTGTATTCCCAAAGAATTTGAACTTGTTCCTGTAGACCCTTGATCTGTGGGGACAGTAGGTCATCTGGGTAGACCCTGATCTGCTGGGGACAGTAGGACAAGGTCGTCTGGGTAGACCCTGATCTGTTGGGGACTGTAGGACATCTGGGTAGACCTTGATCTGTTGGGGACTGTAGGACATCTGGGTAGACCTTGATCTGTTGGGGACAGTAGGTCATCTGGGTAGACCTTGATCTGTTGGGGACGGTAGGACATCTGGGTAGACCTTGATCTGTTGGGGACAGTAGGTCATCTGGGTAGACCCTGATCTGTTGGGGACGGTAGGTCATCTGGGTAGACCTTGATCTGTTGGGGACGGTAGGTCATCTGGGTAGACCCTGATCTGCTGGGGACGGTAGGACAAGGTCGTCTGGGTAGACCCTGATCTGTTGGGGACGGTAGGACAAGGTCATCTGGGTAGACCCTGATCTGTTGGGGACGGTAGGACATCTGGGTAGACCCTGATCTGTTGGGGACGGTAGGACAATCTGGGTAGACCCTGATCTGTTGGGGACGGTAGGTCATCTGGGTAGACCCTGATCTGTTGGGGACGGTAGGACAGGGTCTGGGTAGACCCTGATCTGTTGGGGACAGTAGGACAGGGTCGTCTGGTTAGACCCTAATCTGTTGGGGACGGTAGGACAGGGTCGTCTGGGTAGACCTGATCTGTTGGGGACGGTAGGACAAGGTCGTCTGGGTAGACCTGATCTGTTGGGGACGGTAGGACAAGGTCGTCTGGGTAGACCTGATCTGTTGGGGACGGTAGGACAAGGTCGTCTGGTTAGACCCTGATCTGTTGGGGACGGTAGGACAGGGTCGTCTGGTTAGACCCTGATCTGTTGGGGACGGTAGAACATCTGGGTAGACCCTGATAATAATAATAATAATATATGCCATTTGGGTAGACCCTGATCTGTTGGGGACGGTAGGACATCTGGGTAGACCCTGATCTGTTGGGGACGGTAGGACAAGGTCGTCTGGGTAGACCCTGATCTGTTGGGGACGGTAGGACAGGGTCGTCTGGTTAGACCCTGATCTGTTGGGGACGGTAGGACATCTGGGTAGACCCTGATCTGCTGGGGACGGTAGGACAAGGTCGTCTGGGTAGACCCTGATCTGTTGGGGACGGTAGGTCATCTGGGTAGACCCTGATCTGTTGGGGACGGTAGGACATCTGGGTAGACCCTGATCTGTTGGGGACGGTAGGACATCTGGGTAGACCTTGATCTGTTGGGGACGGTAGGACATCTGGGTAGACCTTGATCTGTTGGGGACGGTAGGTCATCTGGGTAGACCTTGATCTGTTGGGGACGGTAGGTCATCTGGGTAGACCCTGATCTGTTGGGGACGGTAGGACAGGGTCGTCTGGTTAGACCCTGATCTGTTGGGGACGGTAGGACAGGGTCGTCTGGTTAGACCCTGATCTGTTGGGGACAGTAGGACATCTGGGTTGACCCTGATCTGCTGGGGACGGTAGGACAAGGTCGTCTGGGTAGACCCTGATCTGTTGGGGACAGTAGGTCATCTGGGTAGACCCTGATCTGTTGGGGACGGTAGGACAAGGTCGTCTGGTTAGACCCTGATCTGTTGGGGACAGTAGGACAGGGTCGTCTGGTTAGACCCTGATCTGTTGGGGACAGTAGGTCATCTGGGTAGACCCTGATCTGTTGGGGACGGTAGGACAGGGTCGTCTGGTTAGACCTTGATCTGTTGGGGACAGTAGGTCATCTGGTTAGACCCTGATCTATTGGGGACAGTAGGACATCTGGGTAGACCCTGATCTGTTGGGGACAGTAGGTCATCTGGGTAGACCCTGATCTGTTGGGGACGGTAGGACATCTGGTTAGACCCTGATCTGTTGGGGATGGTAGGACAGGGTCGTCTCGGTAGAGCAGGAATCTGACCTCTTTGAGGGGCAGTCCAGGGGCTGTAGATCAACCAACAACGCTGCTGGTTCATTGACATAGATCTTGAACAGGGTTGGACTTAAACTGCACCCTTGTCTCACCCCTCGCCCTTGTGCAAACCCCAGTTATTGTTCAGTTTAATACTACATGTTGTTAAGGAGTAAATAGATAGTATGATGTCATGTAGTTTACCCACAATGCTGTTTGAAGGGTTTTGTAATCTAATCCATCATGTCATATGGAATCAAAAGCATTCTTAAAATCAACAATACATTTTTTTTTTAAATCAACAATGTTTTTCTGATGAAGATGCTGGTTTATTAGTGTATGTGGTCTGTTCTGTGATTTATGTAGAAAGCATTGTGCGAGGAAGGTCTGTCGTCGGTCATTGAGATTTACAGCAGAACAGTTTCCCCATGTTACTGGTGACACAATTGCCAGGTCGCAATTGTAAATGACAACTTGTTCTCAACTTGCCTACCTGGTTAAATAAAGGGTTAGGGTTATATATATAAATACCTGGTTAAATTAAGGGTTATATATATAAATACCTGGTTAAATAAAGGGTTATATATATAAATACCTGGTTAAGTAAAGGGTTATATATATAAATACCTGGTTAAATAAAGGGTTAGGGTTATATATATATAAATACCTGGTTAAATAAAGGGTTAGGGTTATATATATATAAATACCTGGTTAAATAAAGGGTTAGGGTTATATATATATAAATACCTGGTTAAATAAAGGGTTAGGGTTATATATATAAATACCTGGTTAAATAAAGGGTTAGGGTTATATATATATAAATACCTGGTTAAATAAAGGGTTATATATATAAATACCTGGTTACATAAAGGGTTATATATATAAATACCTGGTTAAATAAAGGGTTAGGGTTATATATATATAAATACCTGGTTAAATAAAGGGTTAGGGTTATATATATATAAATACCTGGTTAAATAAAGGGTTAGGGTTATATATATATAAATACCTGGTTAAATAAAGGGTTAGGGTTATATATATATAAATACCTGGTTAAATAAAGGGTTAGGGATATATATATAAATACCTGGTTAAATAAAGGGTTAGGGTTATATATATAAATACCTGGTTAAATAAAGGGTTAGGGTTATATATATAAATACCTGGTTAAATAAAGGGTTATATATATAAATACCTGGTTAAATAAAGGGTTATATATATAAATACCTGGTTAAATAAAGGGTTATATATATAAATACCTGGTTAAATAAAGGGTTATATATATAAATACCTGGTTAAATAAAGGGTTATATATATAAATACCTGGTTAAATAAAGGGTTATATATATAAATACCTGGTTAAATAAAGGGTTATATATATAAATACCTGGTTAAATAAAGGGTTATATATATACATACCTGGTTAAATAAAGGGTTATATATATAAATACCTGGTAAAATAAAGGGTTATATATAAATACCTGGTTAAATAAAGGGTTAGGGTTATATATATAAATACCTGGTTAAATAAAGGGTTAGGGTTATATATATAAATACCTGGTTAAATAGAGGGTTATATATATAAATACCTGGTTAAATAAAGGGTTATATATATAAATACCTGGTAAAATAAAGGGTTATATATATAAATACCTGGTTAAATAAAGGGTTAGGGTTATATATATAAATACCTGGTTAAATAAAGGGTTAGGGTTATATATATAAATACCTGGTTAAATAAAGGGTTATATATATATAAATACCTGGTCAAATAAAGGAGAAATAACAAATAAATAACAGTCCCCTGTAATTATTAGGGTTATCGGGGAAGCAGCCACTCAGCACCACCAGGTTATATAAGGCATCTCAGCACCACCAGGTTATATAAGGCATCTCAGCACCACCAGGTTGAATAAGGCATCTCAGCACCACCAGGTTATATAAGGCATCTCAGCACCACCAGGTTATATAAGGCATCTCAGCACCACCAGGTTATATAAGGCATCTCAGCACCACCAGGTTATATAAGGCATCTCAGCACCACCAGGTTATATAAGGCATCTCAGCACCACCAGGTTATATAAGGCATCTCAGCACCACCAGCACCACCAGGTTATATAAGGCATCTCAGCACCACCAGGTTATATAAGGCATCTCAGCACCACCAGGTTATATAAGGCATCTCAGCACCACCAGGTTATATAAGGCATCTCAGCACCACCAGGTTATATAAGGCATCTCAGCACCACCAGGTTATATAAGGCATCTCAGCACCACCAGGTTATATAAGGCATCTCAGCACCACCAGGTTATATAAGGCATCTCAGCACCACCAGGTTATATAAGGCATCTCAGCACCACCAGGTTATATAAGGCATCTCAGCACCACCAGGTTATATAAGGCATCTCAGCACCACCAGGTTATATAAGGCATCTCAGCACCACCAGGTTATATAAGGCATCTCAGCACCACCAGGTTATATAAGGCATCTCAGCACCACCAGGTTATATAAGGCATCTCAGCACCACCAGGTTATATAAGGCATCTCAGCACCACCAGGTTGAATAAGGCATCTCAGCACCACCAGGTTGAATAAGGCATCTCAGCACCACCAGGTTATATAAGGCATCTCAGCACCACCAGGTTATATAAGGCATCTCAGCACCACCAGGTTATATAAGGCATCTCAGCACCACCAGGTTGAATAAGGCATCTCAGCACCACCAGGTTATATAAGGCATCTCAGCACCACCAGGTTATATAAGGCATCTCAGCACCACCAGGTTGAATAAGGCATCTCAGCACCACCAGGTTGAATAAGGCATCTCAGCACCACCAGGTTATATAAGGCATCTCAGCACCACCAGGTTATATAAGGCATCTCAGCATCAGGCTGTCAGTTGATCAGGCTGTCGGTTGATCAGGCTGTCGGTTGATCAGGCTGTCGGTTGATCAGGCTGTCGGTTGATCAGGCTGTCGGTTGATCAGGCTGTCGGTTGATAAGGCTGTCGGTTGATCAGGCTGTCGGTTGATCAGGCTGTCGGTTGATCAGGCAGTCGGTTGATCAGGCTGTTCGGTTGATAAGGCTGTCGGTTGATCAGGCTGTCGGTTGATCAGGCTGTCGGTTGATCAGGCTGTCGGTTGATAAGGCTGTCGGTTGATAAGGGTGTCGGTTGATAAGGCTGTCGGTTGATCAGGCTGTCGGTTGATCAGGCTGTCGGTTGATCAGGCTGTCGGTTGATCAGGCTGTTCGGTTGATCAGGCTGTCGGTTGATCAGGCTGTCGGTTGATAAGGCTGTTCGGTTGATCAGGCTGTCGGTTGATCAGGCTGTCGGTTGATAAGGCTGTCGGTTGATCAGGCTGTCGGTTGATAAGGCTGTCGGTTGATAAGGCTGTCGGTTGATCAGGCTGTCGGTTGATCAGGCTGTCGGTTGATAAGGCTGTTCGGTTGATAAGGCTGTCGGTTGATAAGGCTGTCGGTTGATCAGGCTGTCGGTTGATCAGGCTGTCGGTTGATAAGGCTGTTCGGTTGATAAGGCTGTTCGGTTGATAAGGCTGTCGGTTGATCAGGCTGTCGGTTGATCAGGCTGTCGGTTGATCAGGCAGTCGGTTGATCAGGCTGTTCGGTTGATAATGCTGTCGGTTGATCAGGCTGTCGGTTGATCAGGCTGTCGGTTGATCAGGCTGTCGGTTGATCAGGCTGTCGGTTGATAAGGCTGTCGGTTGATCAGGCTGTCGGTTGATCAGGCTGTCGGTTGATCAGGCTGTCGGTTGATCAGGCTGTCGGTTGATAAGGCTGTCGGTTGATCAGGCTGTCGGTTGATCAGGCTGTCGGTTGATCAGGCTGTCGGTTGATGAGGCTGTCGGTTGATGAGGCTGTCGGTTGATCAGGCTGTCGGTTGATCAGGCTGTCGGTTGATCAGGCTGTCGGTTGATCAGGCTGTCGGTTGATAAGGCTGTCGGTTGATAAGGCTGTCGGTTGATCAGGCTGTCGGTTGATAAGGCTGTCGGTTGATCAGGCTGTTCGGTTGATAAGGCTGTCGGTTGATCAGGCTGTCGGTTGATCAGGCTGTCGGTTGATAAGGCTGTCGGTTGATCAGGCTGTCGGTTGATCAGACTGTTCGGTTGATAAGGCTGTCGGTTGATCAGGCTGTCGGTTGATCAGGCTGTCGGTTGATCAGGCTGTCGGTTGATCAGGCTGTCGGTTGATCAGGCTGTTCGGTTGATCAGGCTGTCGGTTGATCAGGCTGTCGGTTGATAAGGCTGTTCGGTTGATCAGGCTGTCGGTTGATCAGGCTGTCGGTTGATAAGGCTGTCGGTTGATCAGGCTGTCGGTTGATCAGGCTGTCGGTTGATAAGGCTGTCGGTTGATAAGGCTGTCGGTTGATTAGGCTGTCGGTTGATCAGGCTGTCGGTTGATCAGGCTGTCGGTTGATAAGGCTGTTCGGTTGATAAGGCTGTCGGTTGATAAGGCTGTCGGTTGATCAGGCTGTCGGTTGATCAGGCTGTCGGTTGATAAGGCTGTTCGGTTGATAAGGCTGTTCGGTTGATAAGGCTGTCGGTTGATAAGGCTGTCGGTTGATCAGGCTGTCGGTTGATCAGGCTGTCGGTTGATCAGGCTGTCGGTTGATCAGGCTGTCGGTTGATCAGGCTGTTCGGTTGATCAGGCTGTCGGTTGATCAGGCTGTCGGTTGATAAGGCTGTTCGGTTGATCAGGCTGTCGGTTGATCAGGCTGTCGGTTGATAAGGCTGTCGGTTGATCAGGCTGTCGGTTGATCAGGCTGTCGGTTGATAAGGCTGTCGGTTGATAAGGCTGTCGGTTGATAAGGCTGTCGGTTGATCAGGCTGTCGGTTGATCAGGCTGTCGGTTGATAAGGCTGTTCGGTTGATAAGGCTGTCGGTTGATAAGGCTGTCGGTTGATAAGGCTGTCGGTTGATAAGGCTGTCGGTTGATCAGGCCACCGGTTGATAAGGCTGTTCGGTTGATAAGGCTGTTCGGTTGATAAGGCTGTCGGTTGATCAGGCTGTCGGTTGATCAGGCTGTCGGTTGATCAGGCTGTCGGTTGATAAGGCTGTCGGTTGATAAGGCTGTCGGTTGATAAGGCTGTCGGTTGATCAGGCTGTCGGTTGATCAGGCTGTTCGGTTGATCAGGCTGTCGGTTGATCAGGCTGTCGGTTGATCAGGCTGTCGGTTGATCAGGCTGTCGGTTGATCAGGCTGTTCGGTTGATAAGGCTGTCGGTTGATCAGGCTGTCGGTTGATCAGGCTGTTCGGTTGATAAGGCTGTCGGTTGATAAGGCTGTCGGTTGATCAGGCTGTCGGGTTGATCAGGCTGTCGGTTGATAAGGCTGTCGGTTGATCAGGCTGTCGGTTGATCAGGCTGTTCGGTTGATCAGGCTGTTCGGTTGATCAGGCTGTCGGTTGATCAGGCTGTCGGTTGATAAGGCTGTCGGTTGATCAGGCTGTAAGGTTGATCAGACTGTTCGGTTGATAAGGCTGTCGGTTGATCAGGCTGTCGGTTGATCAGGCTGTCGGTTGATCAGGCTGTCGGTTGATCAGGCTGTCGGTTGATAAGGCTGTTCGGTTGATCAGGCTGTCGGTTGATCAGGCTGTCGGTTGATCAGGCTGTCGGTTGATAAGGCTATCGGTTGATCAGGCTGTTCGGTTGATCAGGCTGTTCGGTTGATCAGGCTGTCGGTTGATAAGGCTGTCGGTTGATAAGGCTGTCGGTTGATCAGGCTGTCGGTTGATCAGGCTGTCGGTTGATCAGGCTGTTCGGTTGATCAGGCTGTTCGGTTGATCAGGCTGTTCGGTTGATCAGGCTGTCGGTTGATCAGGCTGTCGGTTGATCAGGCTGTTCGGTTGATCAGGCTGTCGGTTGATCAGGCTGTTCGGTTGATCAGGCTGTTCGGGTTGATCAGGCTGTCGGTTGATCAGGCTGTTCGGTTGATCAGGCTGTTCGGTTGATCAGGCTGTTCGGTTGATCAGGCTGTTCGGTTGATCAGGCTGTCGGTTGATCAGGCTGTCGGTTGATCAGGCTGTCGGTTGATCAGGCTGTCGGTTGATAGGGCAAATTCTTAGTTACAATGAAGGCCTACCGGGGAACACAGAACAACAGATTTTTACCTTGTCAGCTCTGGGATTCGATCCAGCAACCTTTTGGTTACTAGTCCAATGCTCTAACCACTAGGCTACCTGCTGGTTACTAGTTCAACGCTCTAACCACTAGGCTACCTGCTGGTTACTAGTTCAACGCTCTAACCACTAGGCTACCTGCTGGTTACTAGTCCAACACTCTAACCACTAGGCTACCTGCTGGTTACTAGTCCAACGCTCTAACCACTAGGCTACCTGCTGGTTACTGGTCCAACACTCTAACCACTAGGCTACCTGCCTCTAACCACTAGGCTACCTGCTGGTTACTAGTCCAACGCTCTAACCACTAGGCTGCCTGCAGGTTACTAGTCCAACGCTCTAACCACTAGGCTGCCTGCAGGTTACTAGTCCAACACTCTAACCACTAGGCTACCTGCTGGTTACTAGTCCAACACTCTAACCACTAGGCTACCTGCTGGTTACTGGCCCAAAGCTCTAACCACTAGGCTACCTGCTGGTTACTAGTCCAACTCTCTAACCACTAGGCTACCTGCTGGTTACTGGTCCAACACTCTAACCACTAGGCTACCTGCAGGTTACTAGTCCAACACTCTAACCACTAGGCTACCTGCTGGTTACTAGTCCAACACTCTAACCACTAGGCTACCTGCTGGTTACTGGCCCAAAGCTCTAACCACTAGGCTACCTGCTGGTTACTAGTCCAACTCTCTAACCACTAGGCTACCTGCTGGTTACTGGTCCAACACTCTAACCACTAGGCTACCTACTGGTTACTAGTCCAACACTCTAACCACTAGGCTACCTGCCGGTTACTAGTCCAAAACTCTAACCACTAGGCTCCCTGCCTCTAACCACTAGGCTACCTGCTGGTTACTAGTCCAACTCTCTAACCACTAGGCTACCTGCTGGTTACTGGTCCAACACTCTAACCACTAGGCTACCTGCAGGTTACTAGTCCAACACTCTAACCACTAGGCTACCTGCAGGTTACTAGTCCAACACTCTAACCACTAGGCTACCTGCTGGTTACTAGTCCAACGCTCTAACCACTAGGCTACCTGCTGGTAACTAGTCCAACACTAACCACTAGGCTACCTGCTGGTTACTAGTCCAACACTCTAACCACTAGGCTACCTGCTGGTTACTAGTCCAACACTCTAACCACTAGGCTACCTGCTGGTTACTAGTCCAACACTCTAACCACTAGGCTACCTGCTGGTTACTAGTCCAACACTTTAACCACTAGGCTACCTACTGGTTACTAGTCCAACCCTAACCACTAGGCTACCTGCTGGTTACTAGTCCAACACTCTAACCACTAGGCTACCTGCAGGTTACTAGTCCAACACTCTAACCACTAGGCTACCTACTGGTTACTAGTCCAACACTTTAACCACTAGGCTACCTGCTGGTTACTAGTCCAACACTTTAACCACTAGGCTACCTGCTGGTTACTAGTCCAACACTTTAACCACTAGGCTACCTGCTGGTTACTAGTCCAACACTTTAATCACTAGGCTACCTGCTGGTTACTAGTCCAACACTAACCACTAGGCTACCTGCTGGTTACTAGTCCAACACTTTAACCACTAGGCTACCTGCTGGTTACTAGTCCAACACTCTAACCACTAGGCTACCTGCTGGTTACTAGTCCAACACTCTAACCACTAGGCTACCTGCTGGTTACTAGTCCAACACTTTAACCACTAGGCTACCTGCTGGTTACTGGTCCAACACTTTAACCACTAGGCTACCTGCTGGTTACTGGTCCAACACTTTAACCACTAGGCGACCTGCTGGTTACTAGTCCAACACTTTAACCACTAGGCTACCTGCTGGTTACTAGTCCAACACTTTAACCACTAGGCTACCTGCTGGTTACTAGTCCAACACTTTAACCACTAGGCTACCTGCTGGTTACTAGTCCAACACTTTAACCACTAGGCTACCTGTTGGTTACTGGTCCAACCCTCTAACCACTAGGCTACCTGCTGGTTACTGGTCCAACACTCTAACCACTAGGCTACCTGCTGGTTACTAGTCCAACACTCTAACCACTAGGCTACCTGCTGGTTACTAGTCCAACACTCTAACCACTAGGCTACCTGCTGGTTACTAGTCCAAAATTCTATCCACTAGGCTACCTGCTGGTTACTAGTCCAACACTCTAACCACTAGGCTACCTGCTGGTTACTGGTCCAACCCTCTAACCACTAGGCTACCTGCTGGTTACTGGTCCAACACTCTAACCACTAGGCTACCTGCTGGTTACTAGTCCAACCTAACCACTAGGCTACCTACTGGTTACTAGTCCAACGCTCTAACCACTAGGCTACCTACTGGTTACTAGTCCAACACTCTAACCACTAGGCTACCTGCTGGTTACTAGTCCAACACTCTATCCACTAGGCTACCTGCTGGTTTCTAGTCCAACACTCTAACCACTAGGCTACCTGTTGGTTACTAGTCCAACACTCTAACCACTAGGCTACCTGCTGGTTACTAGTCCAACACTCTAACCACTAGGCTACCTGTTGGTTACTAGTCCAACACAAACCACTAGGCTACCTGCTGGTTACTAGTCCAACACTCTAACCACTAGGCTACCTGCTGGTTACTAGTCCAACACTCTAACCACTAACTACCTGTTGGTTACTGGTCCAACACTCTATCCACTAGACTACCTGCTGGTTACTAGTCCAACACTCTAACCACTAGGCTACCTGCTGGTTACTAGTCCAACACTCTAACCACTAGACTACCTGTTGGTTACTAGTCCAACACTCTATCCACTAGACTACCTGCTGGTTACTAGTCCAACACTCTAACCACTAGGCTACCTGCTGGTTACTAGTCCAACACTCTAACCACTAGACTACCTGTTGGTTACTAGTCCAACACTCTATCCACTAGACTACCTGCTGGTTACTAGTCCAACACTCTAACCACTAGGCTACCTGCTGGTTACTAGTCCAACACTCTATCCACTAGACTACCTGCTGGTTACTGGTCCAACACTAACCACTAGGCTGCCAACCTCTAACCACTAGGCTACCTGCTGGTTACTGGTCCAACACTCTAACCACTAGGCTACCTGCTGGTTACTAGTCCAACACTCTAACCACTAGGCTACCTGCTGGTTGCTACCCAACACTCTTAGATTTTCAACTAGTCCAGGGATTCAAACCAGCTGGACCTGCTGGATACTGGCCCTCTTAACCACTAGGCTACCTGCCACCCCACATCTCTCCCCTCAGGGTGCAGGTAGCCTAGTGATTAAGAGCATTGGGCCAGTACCCGAAAGGTCGCTGGTTTGAATCCCTGCGCAGACTAGTTGAAAATCTGCCGATGTGCCATTGAGCAAGGCACTTAACCCTAATTGCTCCTGTAAGTCCCTCTGGATAAGATTGACTAAAATGTAAACGTCTGCTCTCTCTCATCTTCACCACATCTCTCCCCTCTGTTGTGGTTTACCAGTTATGGCGACGAGGTGGTTGGTTATCACAACACTTCATGTTTCTGTCTCCCTCCCCTCCAGGTATCCTAGGGTCTCCTTCCCAGGAGGATCTGAACTGCATCATTAACATCAAGGCCAGGAACTACCTGCTGTCTCTCCCGCTGCGCTGCAAGGTCCCCTGGAACAGCCTCTTCCCCAAAGCCGACTCCAAAGCTCTGGACCTGCTGGATAAGATGTTGACCTTTAACCCCCACAAGAGGATCGAGGTGGAGGCGGCTCTGGCTCACCCTTACCTGGAGCAGTACTACGACCCTACAGATGAGGTATTTGTCAGAAATCAGTAGTCGATGAAAAATGTTAGTGGATTAGACATCCTAACCTCCTGTCTGTCTCTCTGTTAGCCTGTAACAGAGACTCTAACCTCCTGTCTGTCTGTTAGCCTGTAACAGAGACTCTAACCTCCTGTCTCTCTCTCTGTTGGCCTGTAACAGAGACTCTAACCTCCTGTCTGTCTCTCTGTCTGTTAGCCTGTAAAAGAGACTCTAACCTCCTGTCTGTCTGTTAGCCCGTAACAGAGACTCTAACCTCCTGTCTCTCTCTCTGTTGGCCTGTAACAGAGACTCTAACCTCCTGTCTGTCTGTCTGTTGGCCTGTAACAGAGACCCTAACCTCCTGTCTGTCTGTTAGCCTGTAACAGAGACTCTAACCCTCCTGTCTGTCTGTTAGCCTGTAACAGAGACTCTAACCTCCTGTCTGTCTGTTAGCCTGTAACAGAGACTCTAACCTCTTGTCTGTCTGTTAGCCTGTAACAGAGACTCTAACCTCCTGTCTGTCTGTTAGCCTGTAACAGAGACTCTAACCTCCTGTCTGTCTGTTAGCCTGTAACAGAGACTCTAACCTCCTGTCTGTCTGTTAGCCTGTAACAGAGACTCTAACCTCCTGTCTGTCTTTTAGTCTGTAACAGAGACTCTAACCTCCTGTCTGTCTGTTAGCCTGTAACAGAGACTCTAACCTCCTGTCTGTCTTTTAGTCTGTAACAGAGACTCTAACCTCCTGTCTGTCTGTTGGCCTGTAACAGAGACTCCAACCTCCTGTCTCTCTCTCTGTTGGCCTTTAACAGAGACTCTAACCCTCCTGTCTCTCTTTCTGTTACAGACTCTAACCTCCTGTCTGTCTCTCTGTCTGTTAGCCTGTAAAAGAGACTCTAACCTCCTGTCTGTCTGTTAGCCCGTAACAGAGACTCTAACCTCCTGTCTCTCTCTCTGTTGGCCTGTAACAGAGACTCTAACCTCCTGTCTGTCTCTCTGTCTGTTAGCCTGTAAAAGAGACTCTAACCTCCTGTCTGTCTCTCTGTTAGCCTGTAACAGAGACACTAACCTCCTGTCTGTCTGTTAGCCTGTAACAGAGACTCTAACCTCCTGTCTGTCTGTTAGCCTGTAACAGAGACTCTAAACTCCTGTCTGTCTTTTAGCCTGTAACAGAGACTCTAACCTCCTGTCTGTCTCTGTTAGCCTGTGACAGAGACTCTAACCTCCTGTCTGTCTTTCTGTTAGCCTGTAACAAAGACTCTAACCTCTCTCTTTCTGTTAGCCTGTAACAGACTCTAACCTCCTCTCTCTTTCTGTTAGCCTGTAACAGAGACTCTAACCTCCTCTCTCTTTCTGTTAGCCTGTAACAGAGACTCTAACCTCCTCTCTCTTTCTGTTAGCCTGTAACAGAGACTCTAACCTCCTCTCTCTTTCTGTTAGCCTGTAACAGAGACTCTAACCTCCTCTCTCTTTCTGTTAGCCTGTAACAAAGACTCTAACCTCCTCTCTCTTTCTGTTAGCCTGTAACAGAGACTCTACCCTCCTCTCTCTCTTTTAGCCTGTAACAGAGACTCTAACCTCCTCTCTTTCTGTTAGCCTGTAACAGAGACTCTAACCTCCTCTCTCTTTCTGTTAGCCTGTAACAGAGACTACAACCTTCTCTCTCTCTGTTAGCCTGTAACAGAGACTCTAACCTCCTGTCTCTTTCTGTTAGCCTGTAACAGACTCTAAGCTCCTCTCTTTCTGTTAGCCTGTAACAGAGACTCTACCCTCCTCTCTCTCTTTTAGCCTGTAACAGAGACTCTAACCTCCTCTCTTTCTGTTAGCCTGTAACAGAGACTCTAACCTCCTCTCTCTTTCTGTTAGCCTGTAACAGAGACTCTAACCTCCTCTCTCTTTCTGTTAGCCTGTAACAGAGACTCTAACCTCCTCTCTCTTTCTGTTAGCCTGTAACAGAGACTCTAACCTCCTCTCTCTTTCTGCTAGCCTGTAACAGAGACTCCCTTCAAGTTTGCGATGGAGCTTGATGATCTCCCCAAAGAGACCCTGAAGGAGCTGATCTTTGAAGAGACGGCTCGCTTCAACACAGTCTGCAGGCCCTAACCCATACACACAGGTACAGACAGCTTCAACACAGTCTACAGGCCCTAACCCATACAGACAGCTTCAACACAGTCTACAGGCCCTAACCCATACACACAGGTACAGACAGCTTCAACACAGTCTACAGGCCCTAACCCATACAGACAGGTACAGACAGCTTCAACACAGTCTACAGGCCCTAACCCATACACACAGGTACAGACAGCTTCAACACAGTCTCCAGGCCCTAACCCATACAGACAGGTACAGACAGCTTCAACACAGTCTACAGGCCCTAACCCATACAGACAGCTTCAACACAGTCTCCAGGCCCTAACCCATACAGACAGGTACAGACAGCTTCAACACAGTCTACAGGCCCTAACCCATACACACAGGTACAGACAGCTTCAACACAGTCTACAGGCCCTAACCCATACAGACAGGTACAGACAGCTTCAACACAGTCTACAGGCCCTAACCCATACAGACAGCTTCAACACAGTCTGCAGGCCCTAACCCGTACAGACAGGTACAGACAGCTTCAACACAGTCTACAGGCCCTAACCCATACACACAGGTACAGACAGCTTCAACACAGTCTACAGGCCCTAACCCATACAGACAGGTACAGACAGCTTCAACACAGTCTGCAGGCCCTAACCCATACACACAGGTACAGACAGCTTCAACACAGTCTACAGGCCCTAACCCATACAGACAGGTACAGACAGCTTCAACACAGTCTACAGGCCCTAACCCATACAGACAGGTACAGACAGCTTCAACACAGTCTACAGGCCCTAACCCGTACAGACAGGTACAGACAGCTTCAACACAGTCTACAGGCCCTAACCCGTACAGACAGCTTCAACACAGTCTACAGGCCCTAACCCATACAGACAGCTTCAACACAGTCTCCAGGCCCTACCCATACAGACAGCTTCAACACAGTCTGCAGGCCCTAACCCATACAGACAGCTTCAACACAGTCTCCAGGCCCTAACCCGTACAGACAGCTTCAACACAGTCTACAGGCCCTAACCCGTACAGACAGCTTCAACACAGTCTACAGGCCCTAACCCGTACACACAGGTACAGACAGCTTCAACACAGTCTGCAGGCCCTAACCCGTACAGACAGGTACAGACAGCTTCAACACAGTCTGACAGGCCCTAACCCATACACACAGGTACAGACAGCTTCAACACAGTCTCCAGGCCCTAACCCATACAGACAGGTACAGACAGCTTCAACACAGTCTACAGGCCCTAACCCATACAGACAGCTTCAACACAGTCTACAGGCCCTAACCCGTACAGACAGCTTCAACACAGTCTACAGGCCCTAACCCATACAGACAGGTACAGACAGCTTCAACACAGTCTGCAGGCCCTAACCCATACACACAGGTACAGACAGCTTCAACACAGTCTACAGGCCCTAACCCGTACAGACAGCTTCAACACAGTCTACAGGCCCTAACCCATACAGACAGCTTCAACACAGTCTACAGGCCCTAACCCATACACACAGGTACAGACAGCTTCAACACAGTCTGCAGGCCCTAACCCATACACACAGGTACAGACAGCTTCAACACAGTCTACAGGCCCTAACCCGTACAGACAGGTACAGACAGCTTCAACACAGTCTACAGGCCCTAACCCATACACACAGGTACAGACAGCTTCAACACAGTCTGCAGGCCCTAACCCATACAGACAGGTACAGACAGCTTCAACACAGTCTACAGGCCCTAACCCATACAGACAGCTTCAACACAGTCTGCAGGCCCTAACCCATACAGACAGCTTCAACACAGTCTGCAGGCCCTAACCCATACACACAGGTACAGACAGCTTCAACACAGTCTACAGGCCCTAACCCATACACACAGGTACAGACAGCTTCAACACAGTCTGCAGGCCCTAACCCATACAGACAGCTTCAACACAGTCTGCAGGCCCTAACCCATACACACAGGTACAGACAGCTTCAACACAGTCTACAGGCCCTAACCCTAACCCATACACACAGGTACAGACAGCTTCAACACAGTCTCCAGGCCCTAACCCATACACACAGGTACAGACAGCTTCAACACAGTCTACAGGCCCTAACCCATACACACAGGTACAGACAGCTTCAACACAGTCTCCAGGCCCTAACCCGTACAGACAGGTACAGACAGCTTCAACACAGTCTACAGGCCCTAACCCATACAGACAGCTTCAACACAGTCTGCAGGCCCTAACCCATACACACAGGTACAGACAGCTTCAACACAGTCTACAGGCCCTAACCCATACACACAGGTACAGACAGCTTCAACACAGTCTGCAGGCCCTAACCCGTACAGACAGGTACAGACAGCTTCAACACAGTCTCCAGGCCCTAACCCATACAGACAGCTTCAACACAGTCTACAGGCCCTAACCCGTACACACAGGTACAGACAGCTTCAACACAGTCTGCAGGCCCTAACCCATACAGACAGGTACAGACAGCTTCAACACAGTCTACAGGCCCTAACCCGTACAGACAGGTACAGACAGCTTCAACACAGTCTACAGGCCCTAACCCATACAGACAGCTTCAACACAGTCTGCAGGCCCTAACCCATACAGACAGCTTCAACACAGTCTACAGGCCCTAACCCGTACAGACAGCTTCAACACAGTCTACAGGCCCTAACCCGTACAGACAGGTACAGACAGCTTCAACACAGTCTACAGGCCCTAACCCATACAGACAGCTTCAACACAGTCTACAGGCCCTAACCCGTACAGACAGGTACAGACAGCTTCAACACAGTCTACAGGCCCTAACCCGTACACACAGGTACAGACAGCTTCAACACAGTCTACAGGCCCTAACCCATACAGACAGGTACAGACAGCTTCAACACAGTCTGCAGGCCCTAACCCATACAGACAGGTACAGACAGTTTCAACACAGTCTGCAGGCCCTAACCCGTACAGACAGGTACAGACAGCTTCAACACAGTCTGCAGGCCCTAACCCATACACACAGGTACAGACAGCTTCAACACAGTCTACAGGCCCTAACCCCAGACAGCTTCAACACACAGGTACAGACAGCTTCAACACAGTCTGCAGGCCCTAACCCATACAGACAGCTTCAACACAGTCTCCAGGCCCTACCCATACAGACAGCTTCAACACAGTCTACAGGCCCTAACCCATACAGACAGCTTCAACACAGTCTACAGGCCCTAACCCGTACAGACAGCTTCAACACAGTCTACAGGCCCTAACCCGTACAGACAGCTTCAACACAGTCTACAGGCCCTAACCCGTACACACAGGTACAGACAGCTTCAACACAGTCTACAGGCCCTAACCCATACAGACAGCTTCAACACAGTCTACAGGCCCTAACCCGTACAGACAGGTACAGACAGCTTCAACACAGTCTACAGGCCCTAACCCCCATACACACAGGTACAGACAGCTTCAACACAGTCTACAGGCCCTAACCCATACAGACAGGTACAGACAGCTTCAACACAGTCTGCAGGCCCTAACCCATACAGACAGGTACAGACAGCTTCAACACAGTCTGCAGGCCCTAACCCATACACACAGGTACAGACAGCTTCAACACAGTCTGCAGGCCCTAACCCGTACAGACAGCTTCAACACAGTCTGCAGGCCCTAACCCATACACACAGGTACAGACAGCTTCAACACAGTCTGCAGGCCCTAACCCGTACAGACAGGTACAGACAGCTACAACACAGTCTGCAGGCCCTAACCCGTACAGACAGGTACAGACAGCTACAACACAGTCTACAGGCCCTAACCCATACACACAGGTACAGACAGCTTCAACACAGTCTGCAGGCCCTAACCCATACAGACAGGTACAGACCGCATATTCAAATCTCAACCCACTCTGCAGTTAAACAACACACGGCATGTTTGCCTGGGCATCTGGAAGCACTGGCCAGCTTGGACTGTAGATCAGACATGACGCAAGACTGTAGCCTTTTTTCACAATACTCTTAGCACCTGTCAAGTCATCTCAGATCTCCCCGATCTCTCCAAGTCCATTTGGGACTGGGTGGAGTTGGATAGTGCTGTAGGGCATCATTAGTAACTAAAACACAGAATATCGGGGGGGCAGACAGCAACAAAAGCAGACGAATGTGACAGTGTCAACTCTACCCCTCATGGCTGTCGTTTTGAGAGCAGATCCTTCAGCGTATACCGCTGGGCGCAAACTGATGAAATTGTGTGAACTCTGCTCACGTGGGCAAGAATCGGTCATCCCGCCTGAAGAAAAACAGGCACACCCAATCTACTTCCTCCAGACAAGTGCAGTACATCACCCGTAATGAGAGAAAGGGAATCCTAATCGACACCTAGGCCTCAACCCCCGTCTCCCAGGCACCTGATCTGAGAGGATTGGAATCAATATGATGGAGGTGTACTGCCGTTGAGGGGTTTTGTAGTGATGGAGTAGAGTGCCTTTGAGGGGGGTTGTAGTGATAGAGTAGAGTGCCGTTGAGGGGTTTTGTAGTGATGGAGTAGAGTGCCTTTTTGGGGTTTTGTCGTGATGGAGTAGAGGGTAGGCAACAACATCTCCTCCCCGCTGATCCTCAACACGGGGGCCCCACAAGGGTGCGTTCTGAGCCCTCTCCTGTACTCCCTGTTCACCCACGACTGCGTGGCCACGCACGCCTCCAACTCAATCATCAAGTTTGCGGACGACACAACAGTGGTAGGCTTGATTACCAACAACGACGAGACGGCCTACAGGCAGGAGGTGAGGGCCCTCGGAGTGTGGTGTCAGGAAAATAACCTCACACTCAACGTCAACAAAACTAAGGAGATGATTGTGGACTTCAGGAAACAGCAGAGGGAACAGCCCCCTATCCACATTGATGGAACAGTAGTGGAGAGGGTAGCAAGTTTTAAGTTCCTCGGCATACACATCACAGACAAACTGAATTGGTCCACTCACACTGACAGCGTCGTGAAGAAGGCGCAGAAGCGCCTCTTCAACCTCAGGAGGCTGTAGAAATTCGGCTTGTCACCAAAAGCACTCACAAACTTCTACAGATGCACAATCGAGAGCATCCTGGCGGGCTGTATCACCGCCTGGTACGGCAACTGCTCCGCCCTCAACCGTAAGGCTCTCCAGAGGGTAGTGAGGTCTGCACAACGCATAACCGGGGGCAAACTACCTGCCCTCCAGGACACCTACACCACCCGATGTTACAAGAAGGCCATAAAGATCATCAAGGACATCAACCACCCGAACCACTGCCTGTTCACCCGCTGTCATCCAGAAGGCGAGGTCAGTACAGGTGCATCAAAGCTGGGACCGAGAGACTGAAAAACAGCTTCTATCTCAAGGCCATCAGACTGTTAAACAGCCACCACTAACAGTGAGTGGCTGCTGCCAACACACTGTCATTGACACTGACCCAACTCCAGCCACTTTAATAATGGGAGTTGATGGGAAATGATGTAAATATATCACTAGCCACTTTAAACAATGCTACCTTATATAATGTTACTTACCCTACATTATTCATCTCATATGCATACGTATATACTGTACTCTACATCATCGACTGCATCCTTATGTAATACATGTATCACTAGCCACTTTAACTATGCCACTTTGTTTACTTTGTCTACATACTCATCTCATATGTATATACTGTACTCCATACCATCTACTGTATGCTGCTCTGTACCATCACTCATTCATATATCCTTATGTACATATTCTTTATCCCCTTACACTGTGTATAAGACAGTAGTTTAGGAATTGTTAGTTAGATTACTTGTTGGTTATCACTGCATTGTCGGAACTAGAAGCACAAGCATTTCGCTACACTCGCATTAACATCTGCTAACCATGTGTATGTGACAAATAAAATTTGATTTGATTTGATTGGTCTTTGAGGGGTTTTGTAGTGATGGAGTAGAGTGCCTTTGAGGGGTTTTGTAGTGATGGAGGTGTACTGCCGTTGAGGGGTTTTGTAGTGATGGAGTAGAGTGCCTTTTTGGGGTTTTGTAGTGATGGAGTAGAGTGTCTTTGCACCAGAGTATCAGCCCTCAGGAGACTGAACATATTTGCCATGGGTCCCCAGATCCTCAAAAAGTTCTTCAGCTGCACCATCGAGAACATCCTGACCGGTTGCATCACCGCCTGGTACGGCAACTGCTCGGCCTCCGACCACAAGGCGCTACAGAGGGTAGTGCGAACGGCCCAGTACATCACCAGGGCCAAGCTGCCTGCCATCCAGGACCTCTATACCAGGCGGTGTCAGAGGAAGGCCCTAAAAATGGTCAAGACTCCAGCCACCCCAGTCATAGACTGTTCTCTCTGTTACCACACGGCACTGGAGCACCAAGTCTAGGACAAAAAGGCTTCTCAACAGTTTTTACCCCCAAGGCAGAAGACTGCTGAAAAATTAATCGACTGGCCATAGGAGTCACTTCACCCCTACCTACATATACAATTGACCTTTAACCTGTACTACTGTTTATTATCTATGTATAGTCACTTCACCCCTACATACATATACAAATGACCTTTAACCTGTACTACTGTTTATTATCTATGTATAGTCACTTCACCCCTACCTACATATACAAATGACCTTTGACCTGTACCCCCGCACACTGATTCTGTACCGGTGCCCCCTGTATATAGCCTCAGTTATTTTGTTTACATTTTTAAAATATTTTCTTAACCAACAATGCAGTTTAAAGAAAATAAAGTTAAGGACTTGTAAGTAAGCATTTCATAAGAATGTTGTATTCAGCGCATGTAACAAATAACATTTAATTTTGATTTGATCTTAGGATAGAGCCTCCCTTCAGATCTCTCTCTGTTTAACAGTTATTTCTTCTCTCTCTCTCTGTCTCTCTCCTCTCTCTCTCTCTTTCTCATCTCTCTCTCCTCTCTCTCTCTCTTTCTCATCTCTCTCCTCTCTCTCGCTCTCTCATCTCTCTTTCTCCTCTCTCCTCTCTTTCTCCTCTCTCTCCTCTCTCCTCTCTCTCTTTCTCCTCTCTCTCTACTCTCTCTCTCTTGTTCCTCTCTCTCTTTCTCCTCTCTCTCTCTTTTTCTATTTCTCTCTCTCTCTCTCTCTCTCTCTCTCTCTTTCTCTCTTTCTCTCTTTCTCTCTTTCTCTCTTTCTCTCTTTCTCTCTTTCTCTCTCTCTCTCTCTCTCTCTCTCTCTCTCTCTCTCTCTCTTCTCTCTTCTCTCTCTTCTCTCTCTTCTCTCTTTCTCATCTCTCTCTCCTCTCTCTCTTTCTCCTCTCTCCACAGATCAGACTCTGGACTCCTTTCCTCCACCTCTTCTCTCCACCTTTCCGTCATGTGCTGTGGTTCCTCCTGTCTTCAGCATTTCCTGTATACTTCCTACCTCCCCTAGTCAGTCAAACCACCATGCTCAGGAACAGTGTCAGGAATCAACCTCTCTCTCTCTGCTCTCTCTCTGTCTCTCCCTCCCCTCTGCATATGGGCTAAGGGGGCGCCACTTGTTGGCTTATCGTTGTGGAGATGCTTGTCTTGTGTGTTTTAAGCCAAGATCAACAGAGGTTCTGTGTCCCAAATGGTGCCCTATTCCCTAATATAGTGTTCTACTTTTAGAAAGTAGTGCACTATATAGGGAATAGGGTGCCATAGGACTCTGGTCTAAAGTAGTACACTATATAGGGAATAGGGTGCCATAGGACTCTGGTCTAAAGTAGTGCACTATATAGGGAATAGGGTGCCATAGGGCCCTGGTCTATAGTAGTGTACTATATGGGGAATAGGGTGCCATTTGGGACACAGATTTGGCTCTGGAGACACCTGTCCAATCAGACGCTGTGTCTTTGGTTTATGGTTAAGTCCTCATTGTTCCTCCTGGCCCGCACAGCTGTCCAATCAGACGCTGTGTCTTTGGTTTATGGTTAAGTCCTCATTGTTCCTCCTGGCCCTCGCAGCTGTCCAATCAGACGCTGTGTCTTTGGTTTATGGTTAAGTCCTCATTGTTCCTCCTGGCCCGTGCAGCTGTCCAATCAGACGCTGTGTCTTTGGTTTATGGTTAAGTCCTCATTGTTCCTCCTGGCCCCCGCAGCTGTCCAATCAGACGCTGTGTCTTTGGTTTATGGTTAAGTCCTCATTGTTCCTCCTGGCCCGTGCAGCTGTCCAATCAGACGCTGTGTCTTTGGTTTATGGTTAAGTCCTCATTGTTCCTCCTGGCCCCCGCAGCTGTCCAATCAGACGCTGTGTCTTTGGTTTATGGTTAAGTCCTCATTGTTCCTCCTGGCCCCGCAGCTGTCCAATCAGACGCTGTGTCTTTGGTTTATGGTTAAGTCCTCATTGTTCCTCCTGGCCCGCGCAGCTGTCCAATCAGACGCTGTGTCTTTGGTTTATGGTTAAGTCCTCATTGTTCCTCCTGGCCCGTGCAGCTGTCCAATCAGACGCTGTGTCTTTGGTTTATGGTTAAGTCCTCATTGTTCCTCCTGGCCCGTGCAGCTGTCCAATCAGACGCTGTGTCTTTTTTATCTGGTTAAGTCCTCATTGTTCCTCCTGGCCCCCGCAGCTGACCAATCAGACGCTGTGTCTTTGGTTTATGGTTAAGTCCTCATTGTTCCTCCTGGCCCGCGCAGCTGTCCAATCAGACGCTGTGTCTTTGGTTTATGGTTAAGTCCTCATTGTTCCTCCTGGCCCGCGCTGTCCAATCAGACGCTGTGTCTTTCTAGATCTTTCTATCTGAAGTTATGAACAGGATTGTTGTGACAGCACCCTACCAAGAAAGACCCCGCATAATACTACAGTATCTGGACAGGTTGAGGTAATACTACAGTATCTGGACAGGTCGAGGTAATACTACAGTATCTGGACAGGTTGAGGTAATACTACAGTATCTGGACAGGTTGAGGTAATACTACAGTATCTGGACAGGTTGAGGTAATACTACAGTATCTGGACAGGTTGAGGGAATACTACAGTATCTGGACAGGTTGAGGTAATACTACAGTATCTGGACAGGTTGAGGTAATACTACAGTATCTGGACAGGTTGAGGTAATACTACAGTATCTGGACAGGTTGAGGTAATACTACAGTATCTGGACAGGTTGAGGTAATACTACAGTATCTGGACAGGTTGAGGTAATACTACAGTATCTGGACAGGTTGAGGTAATACTACAGTATCTGGACAGGTTGAGGTAATACTACAGTATCTGGACAGGTTGAGGGAATACTACAGTATCTGGACAGGTTGAGGTAATACTACAGTATCTGGACAGGTTGAGGTAATACTACAGTATCTGGACAGGTTGAGGGAATACTACAGTATCTGGACAGGTTGAGGTAATACTACAGTATCTGGACAGGTTGAGGTAATACTACAGTATCTGGACAGGTTGAGGTAATACTACAGTATCTGGACAGGTTGAGGTAATACTACAGTATCTGGACAGGTTGAGGTAATACTACAGTATCTGGACAGGTTGAGGTAATACTACAGTATCTGGACAGGTTGAGGTAATACTACAGTATCTGGACAGACAGATAAGGATGGGATAACTGAATGCATTCAACCGAAATGTGTGTTCCACATTTAACGCCTCAATCAGGGAGGTGCAGGTGGCTGCCTTAATCGATTTCCACGTCATCGGCGCCCGGGGTACAGTTGTTGTTGGGGGTTAACTGCCTTGCTCAAGGGCAGAATGGCAGATTTTTCCACCTAGCCGGCTCTGGGATTCAAACAGCGACCTTTCAATTACTGGCCCAACTCTCTTAACCACTAGGCTACCTAACACTCTCTCTCTCCTCCCAACGGCCCGGTCTCTCTCTCTCTCCTCCCAACGGCCCGGTCTCTTTCTCTCTCCTCCCAACGGCCCGGTCTCGCTCTCTGCTCCTCCCAACGGCCCGGTCTCGCTCTCTGCTCCTCCCAACGGCCCGGTCTCGCTCTCTGCTCCTCCAGACGGCCCGGTCTCGCTCTCTGCTCCTCCCAACGGCCCGGTCTCGCTCTCTGCTCCTCCCAACGGCCCGGTCTCGCTCTCTTCTAACAAAACATTAAGAGCAAGTTAATAATATTGAGTTGTACCCCTTTAGCCTTCAGAACAGCCTCATTTCGTCGGGACATGGACTCTACAAGGTGTCCAAAGCAGTCCACAGGGATGCTGGTCCATGTTGACCCCAACGCTTCCCACAGTTGTGTCAAGTTGTCTGGATGTCCTTTGGGTGGTGGACCATTCTTGATACACTTGATAAACTGTTGAGTGTGGAAAAACCCAGCAGCGTTGCAGTTCTTACACAAACCGGTGCGCCTGGTACCTACAACCATACCCTGTTCAAAGGCACTTCAATCTTTTGTCTTGCCCATTCACCCTCTGAATGGCACACATACACAATCCATGTCTCAATTGTCTCAAGGCTTAAAAATCCTTCTTCAACCTGTCTCCTCCCCTTCATCTACACTGATTGAAGTTGACTTAACAAGTGAGATCAATAAGCGATCATATCTTTCACCTGGTCAGTCTGTCATGGAATAAAAAGCCATTAACACGAGGCATTACCAGTAACACGAGATGTCCGCATCACGCTAGATCTATACGCTAGCTTCTCTCTGATACCATTACAGTCACCCAGTCTAATGCCAAGTCACCCAGTCTAATGCCAAGTCACCCAGTCTAATGCCAAGTCACCCAGTCTAATGCCAAGTCACCCAGTCTAATGACAAGTCACCCAGTCTAATACCAAGTCACCCAGGTTGAGATGCCAAGTCACCCAGTCTAAGATGCCAAGTCACCCAGTCTTAGATGCCAAGTCACCCAGTCTAATGCCAAGTCACCCAGTCTAATGTCAAGTCACCCAGGTTGAGATGCCAAGTCACCCAGGTTGAGATGCCAAGTCACCCAGTCTAAGATGCCAAGTCACCCAGTCTTAGATGCCAAGTCACCCAGTCTAATGCCAAGTCACCCAGGTTGAGATGCCAAGTCACCCAGTCTAATGCCAGGTCACCCAGTCTAATGCCAAGTCACCCAGTCTAATGCCAAGTCACCCAGGTTGAGATGCCAAGTCACCCAGGTTGAGATGCCAAGTCACCCAGTCTAATGCCAAGTCACCCAGTCTAATGCCAAGTCACCCAGTCTAATGCCAAGTCACCCAGTCTGAGATGCCAAGTCACCCAGTCTGAGATGCCAAGTCACCCAGGTTGAGATGCCAAGTCACCCAGTCTAATGCCAAGTCACCCAGTCTAATGCCAAGTCACCCAGGTTGAGATGCCAAGTCACCCAGGTTGAGATGCCAAGTCACCCAGTCTAATGCCAAGTCACCCAGGTTGAGATGCCAAGTCACCCAGGTTGAGATGCCAAGTCACCCAGTCTAATGCCAAGTCACCCAGGTTGAGATGCCAAGTCACCCAGGTTGAGATGCCAAGTCACCCAGGTTGAGATGCCAAGTCACCCAGGTTGAGTTGCCAAGTCACCCAGGTTGAGATGCCAAGTCACCCAGGTTGAGATGCCAAGTCACCCAGGTTGAGATGCCAAGTCACCCAGGTTGAGATGCCAAGTCACCCAGGTTGAGATGCCAAGTCACCCAGGTTGAGATGCCAAGTCACCCAGGTTGAGATGCCAAGTCACCCAGGTTGAGATGCCAAGTCACCCAAGTTGAGATGCCAAGTCACCCAGGTTGAGATGCCAAGTCACCCAGGCTGAGATGCCAAGTCACCCAGGTTGAGATGCCAAGTCACCCAAGTTGAGATGCCAAGTCACCCAGGTTGAGATGCCAAGTCACCCAGGTTGAGATGCCAAGTCACCCAGGTTGAGATGCCAAGTCACCCAGGTTGAGATGCCAAGTCACCCAAGTTGAGATGCCAAGTCACCCAGGTTGAGATGCCAAGTCACCCAGGCTGAGATGCCAAGTCACCCAGGTTGAGATGCCAAGTCACCCAAGTTGAGATGCCAAGTCACCCAGGTTGAGATGCCAAGTCACCCAGGTTGCCACGACAAACAGATAATGCATGTAGTTCCCTTTACGTTTCCTCTTAGTTTCTGTACAACGTCTGAACATCTGTACACCGTTACAATGCCATCTGTACACCGTTACAATGCCATCTGTACACCGTTACAATGCCATCTGTACACCGTTACAATGCCATCTGTACACCGTTACAATGCCATCTGTACACCGTTACAATGCCATCTGTACACCGTTACAATGCCATCTGTACACCGTTACATGCCATCTGTACACCGTTACAATGCCATCTGTGCAACGTTACAGTGCCATCTGTACACCGTTACAATGCCATCTGTACACCGTTACAATGCCATCTGTACACCGTTACAATGCCATCTGTACAACGTTACAGTGCCATCTGTACACCATTACAATGCCATCTGTACACCGTTACAGTGCCATCTGTACACCGTTACAGTGCCATCTGTACAACATTACAGTGCCATCTGTACACCGTTACAATGCCATCTGTACACCGTTACAGTGCCATCTGTACACCGTTACAATGCCATCTGTACACCGTTACAATGCCATCTGTACACCGTTACAGTGCCATCTGTACACCGTTACAATGCCATCTGTACACCGTTACAATGCCATCTGTACAACGTTACAATGCCATCTGTACAACGTTACAATGCCATCTGTACAACGTTACAATGCCATCTGTACACCGTTACAATGCCATCTGTACACCGTTACAATGCCATCTGTACAACGTTACAATGCCATCTGTACACCGTTACAATGCCATCTGTACACCGTTACAATGCCATCTGTACACCGTTACAGTGCCATCTGTACACCGTTACAGTGCCATCTGTACACCGTTACAATGCCATCTGTGCAACGTTACAGTGCCATCTGTACAACGTTACAGTGCCTTTGGCCATAGGTTTATATAACATTACAATGCCATAGGTTTATATAACATTACAATGCCATAGGTTTATATAACATTACAATGCCATGGGCCATAGGTTTATATAACATTACAATGCCACGGGCCATAGGTTTATATAACAATACAATGCCATAGGTTTATATAACATTACAATGCCATGGGCCATAGGTTTATATAACATTACAATGCCATAGGTTTATATAACATTACAATGCCATGGGCCATAGGTTGAAATAACATTACAATGCCATAGGTTTATATAACATTACAATGCCATGGGCCATAGGTTTATATAACAATACAATGCCATAGGTTTATATAACATTACAATGCCATGGGCCATAGGTTTATATAACATTACAATGCCATAGGTTTATATAACATTACAATGCCATGGGCCATAGGTTTATATAACATTACAATGCCATGGGCCATAGGTTTATATAACATTACAATGCCATGGGCCATAGGTTTATATAACATTACAATGCCATAGGTTTATATAACATTACAATGCCATGGGCCATAGGTTTATATAACATTACAATGCCATGGGACATAGGTTTATATAACATTACAATGCCATGGGCCATATGTTTATATAACATTACAATGCCATGGGCCATAGGTTTATATAACATTACAATGCCATGGGCCATAGGTTTATATAACATTACAATGCCATGGGCCATAGGTTTATATAACATTACAATGCCACGGGCCATAGGTTTATTTATATAACATTACAATGCCATAGGTTTATATAACATTACAATGCCATAACATTACAATGCCATAGGTTTATATAACATTACAATGCCATAGGTTTATATAACATTACAATGCCATGGGCCATAGGTTGAAATAACATTACAATGCCATAGGTTTATATAACATTACAATGCCATGGGCCATAGGTTTATATAACAATACAATGCCATAGGTTTATATAACATTACAATGCCATGGGCCATAGGTTTATATAACATTACAATGCCATAGGTTTATATAACATTACAATGCCATGGGCCATAGGTTTATATAACATTACAATGCCATGGGCCATAGGTTTATATAACATTACAATGCCATGGGCCATAGGTTTATATAACATTACAATGCCATAGGTTTATATAACATTACAATGCCATGGACCATAGGTTTATATAACATTACAATGCCATGGGACATAGGTTTATATAACATTACAATGACATAGGCCATAGGTTTATATAACATTACAATGCCATGGGCCATATGTTTATATAACATTACAATGCCATGGGCCATAGGTTTATATAACATTACAATGCCATGGGCCATAGGTTTATATAACATTACAATGCAACGGGCCATAGGTTTATATAACATTACAATGCCATGGGCCATAGGTTTATATAACATTACAATGCCATAGGTTTATATAACATTACAATGCCATGGGCCATAGGTTTATATAACATTACAATGCCATGGGCCATAGGTTTATATAACATTACAATGCCATAGGTTTATATAACATTACAATGCCATGGGCCATAGGTTTATATAACATTACAATGCCACGGGCCATAGGTTTATATAACATTACAATGCCATAGGTTTATATAACATTACAATGCCATGGGCCATAGGTTTATATGAACTCCAACATTTGATGTGCAGCTTTATTTAGTGGGGGTCATTGGGGTCGTTGGGATCACAGTATATTCTGTGTTTAGTGGGGGTCATTACAATGCCGTAGGGGATCACATTATATTCTGTGTTTATATGGGGGTCAATGTTGGGATCACAGTATATTCTGTTTAGTGGTGTCGTTGGGATCACAGTATATTCTGTGTTTAGTGGGGGTCGTTGGGATCACAGTATATTCTGTGTTTAGTGGGGGTCGTTGGGATCACAGTATATTCTGTGTTTAGTGGGGGTCGTTGGGATCACAGTATATTCTGTGTTTAGTGGGGGTCATTGGGGTCATTGGGATCACAGTATATTCTGTGTTTAGTGGGGGTCGTTGGGATCACAGTATATTCTGTGTTTAGTGGGGGTCGTTGGGATCACAGTATATTCTGTGTTTAGTGGGGGTCGTTGGGATCACAGTATATTGTGTGTTTAGTGGGGGTCGTTGTGATCACAGTATATTCTGTGTTTAGTGGGGTCGTTGGGATCACAGTATATTCTGTGTTTAGTGGGGTTGTTGGGATCACAGTATATTCTGTGTTTAGTGGGTCGTTGGGATCACAGTATATTGTGTGTTTAGTGGGGGTCGTTGGGATCACAGTATATTCTGTGTTTAGTGGGGGTCGTTGGGATCACAGTATATTCTGTGTTTAGTGGGGGTTGTTGGGATCACAGTATATTCTGTGTTTAGTGGGGTCGTTGGGATCACAGTATATTCTGTGTTTAGTGGGGGTCGTTGGGATCACAGTATATTGTGTGTTTAGTGGGGGTCGTTGGGATCACAGTATATTCTGTGTTTAGTGGGGGTCGTTGGGATCACAGTATATTCTGTGTTTAGTGGGGGTTGTTGGGATCACAGTATATTCTGTGTTTAGTGGTGTCGTTGGGATCGCAGTATATTCTGTGTTTAGTGGGGGTTGTTGGGATCACAGTATATTCTGTGTTTAGTGGGGGTCATTGGGGTTGTTGGGATCACAGTATATTCTGTGTTTAGTGGGGGTTGTTGGGATCGCAGTATATTCTGTGTTTAGTGGGGGTCATTGGATCACAGTATATTCTGTGTTTAGTGGGGGTCATTGGGGTTGTTGGGATCACAGTATATTCTGTGTTTAGTGGGGGTTGTTGGGATCACAGTATATTCTGTGTTTAGTGGGGGTCGTTGGGATCGCAGTATATTCTGTGTTTAGTGGGGGTCATTGGATCACAGTATATTCTGTGTTTAGTGGGGGTCGTTGGGATCACAGTATATTCTGTGTTTAGTGGGGTCATTGGTCGTTGGGATCACAGTATATTCTGTGTTTAGTGGGGGTCATTGGTCGTTGGGATCACAGTATATTCTGTGTTTAGTGGGGGTCGTTGGGATCACAGTATATTCTGTGTTTAGTGGGGGTCGTTGGGATCACAGTATATTCTGTGTTTAGTGGGGGTCGTTGGGATCACAGTATATTCTGTGTTTAGTGGGGGTCGTTGGGATCACAGTATATTCTGTGTTTAGTGGGGGTCATTGGTCGTTGGGATCACAGTATATTCTGTGTTTAGTGGGGGTCATTGGTCGTTGGGATCACAGTATATTCTGTGTTTAGTGGGGGTCATTGGTCGTTGGGATCACAGTATATTCTGTGTTTAGTGGGGGTCATTGGATCACAGTATATTCTGTGTTTAGTGGGGGTCATTGGATCACAGTATATTCTGTGTTTAGTGGGGGTCATTGGGGTCGTTGGGATCACAGTATATTCTGTGTTTAGTGGGGGTCATTGGTCGTTGGGATCACAGTATATTCTGTGTTTAGTGGGGGTTGTTGGGATCACAGTATATTCTGTGTTTAGTGGTGTCGTTGGGATCGCAGTATATTCTGTGTTTAGTGGGGGTTGTTGGGATCACAGTATATTCTGTGTTTATAGTGGGGGTCCTTGGGGTCGCAGTATATTCTGTGTTTATAGTGGGGGCCGTTGGGATCGCAGTATATTCTGTGTTTATAGTGGGGGTCATTGGATCGCAGTATATTCTGTGTTTATAGTGGGGGTCCTTGGGATCACAGTATATTCTGTGTTTATAGTGGGGGTCATTGGGATCGCAGTATATTCTGTGTTTATAGTGGGGGTCATTGGATCACAGTATATTCTGTGTTTATAGTGGGGTCATTGGATCACAGTATATTCTGTGTTTATAGTGGGGGTCATTGGATCGCAGTATATTTTGTGTTTATAGTGGGGTCATTGGATCACAGTATATTCTGTGTTTATAGTGGGGTCATTGGATCACAGTATATTTTGTGTTTATAGTGGGGGCCGTTGGGATCGCAGTATATTCTGTGTTTATAGTGGGGGTCATTGGATCGCAGTATATTCTGTGTTTATAGTGGGGGTCCTTGGGATCACAGTATATTCTGTGTTTATAGTGGGGGTCATTGGGATCGCAGTATATTCTGTGTTTATAGTGGGGGTCATTGGATCACAGTATATTCTGTGTTTATAGTGGGGGTCATTGGGATCGCAGTATATTCTGTGTTTATAGTGGGGGTCATTGGATCACAGTATATTCTGTGTTTATAGTGGGGGTCATTGGATCGCAGTATATTTTGTGTTTATAGTGGGGGTCGTTGGGATCGCAGTATATTCTGCGAATAAATGCACTTAGTCTCGCTGAGGATGATGGGATTTTATATTAGATATGTTGCTGAAGCTTTGATTCTGTGATGAGGACTGAAATGGAGATCATTTATTTTACCCTCCAATCGTTTTATTTTATTTTGCAAATGTTTTTTTTTAATTTTTTTAAATTGTCAAATGAATGTTTCTATCGAATATTACTCTTGTATAGTACAGCCCTTTACACTCATATCTGTATACAGGATGAAACGGCAGATTTGGGCGACTGTCCAGTCACATGATAGACATGTCAGAGGCTCTGTTCTTCACAGCTCTGTGTTCTGACTGACAGCTGTTCTGAACATGAACACACTCACTCAACAACCCTCATCTCTCCAGGTAATTGGACAACATTCTGTCGTCCGATTGAGGTTAAAGTTGTAAATTAAGAGGTGTTTTTATGTATTTTGAAAGATGAGATGTTGAGGATTATAAATGAATGGCGCTTTGATGTCATACAAGCAAACCAAACACCTGTTGAGTCCAAATGTGGACTTGATATTTCCATATCATAAAACTCATGTCACATAGTGTCCATGTTTAGGATCACTGTTGTTTGATGTACAGCTACAAGATGACATGGTTAAAAAAACCAGGCTTTCAGTTCAAGCCCACCTGACCCAGGTTGAGATTCATCATGGACCGTTTCTGGACTGGGTGAAACAACAACAGTCATTGTGTTGTTTCCTCTGTTTTGATCAGTAGAAAACCTTTTAATTGACCATTTCACTTTCAAGCAACAAAAACCCCACAAAGATCAAGTTTTGTTATTTGGGTTGTTTTTGTGTTTTTGAGGTTTCTGTTAGTAGCTAAACCAGATTATACACGGAGTGTACAAAACATTAGGAACACCTTCCTAATAGTTGAGTTGAACCCCTGTTTTCCCTCAGTACAGCCTTATTCATTCTTTGGAGTATGGACCTCTACAAGGTGTCCAAAGCGTTCCACAGGGATGCTGGTCCATGTTGACCCCAATGCTTCCCACAGTTGTGTCAAGTTGTCTGGATGTCCTTTGTGTGGTGGACCATTCTTGATACACTTGATAAACTGTTGAGTGTGGAAAAACCCAGCAGCGGTGCAGTTCTTGACACAAACCGGTGCGCCTGGTACCTACTACCATACCCCGTTCAAAGGCACTTCAATCTTTTGTCTTGCCCATTCACCCTCTGAATGGCACACATACACAATCCATGTCTCCTCCCATTCATCTACATGTCTCCTCCCCTTCATCTACATGTCTCCTCCCCTTCATCTGCATGTCTCCTCCCATTCATCTACATGTCTCCTCCCCTTCATCTACATGTCTCCTCCCCTTCATCTACATGTCTCCTCCCATTCATCTACATGTCTCCTCCCATTCATCTACATGTCTCCTCCCTTTCATCTACATGTCTCCTCCCCTTCATCTACATGTCTCCTCCCATTCATATACATGTCTCCTCCCCTTCATCATACATGTCTCCTCCCATTCATCTACATGTCTCCTCCCCTTCATCTACATGTCTATTCATCCCCTTCATCTACATGTCTCCTCCCATTCATCTACATGTCTCCTCCCCTTCATCTACATGTCTCCTCCCCTTCATATACATGTCTCCTCCCCTTCATCTACATGTCTCCTCCCCTTCATCTACATGTCTCCTCCCCTTCGTCTACATGTCTCCTCCCCTTCGTCTACATGTCTCCTCCCCTTCGTCTACATGTCTCCTCCCCTTCATCTACACTGATTGAAGTTGACGTAACAGGTGAGATCAATAAGGGATCATATCTTTCACCTGGATTCACCTGTCATGGTAAGAACAAGTGTTCTGTACACTCAGTGTATATGGAGGTTGAAACCAAGCCTTCGTGGTCTGGCTATCTGTCATGTTGAAGGAGTTTCTGCTGATGTTGACGATATCAATCTGTTATTTTACATCTCTGCCATGACGTGTAAACCTGGAAAATAAATACCCTGTGTCCTATTCCACGTCTCTGGGGATCTTTTTTTCCTTTGGAAACTAGCATAATTACATCTCTGTATTTCATAAAGTCCCACCTTGTCCCAAATGGCACTCTATTCCCTCTAGGGGGGCCCTGTTCTCTCTGTAGTGCACTAGGGGGGCCCTGTTCCCTCTGTAGTGCACTAGGGGGGCCCTGTTCCCTCTGTAGTGCACTGGGGGGGCCCTGTTCCCTCTGTAGTGCACTGGGGGGGCCCTGTTCCCTCTGTAGTGCACTAGGGGGGCCCTGTTCCCTCTGTAGTGCACTGGGGGGCCCTGTTCCCTCTGTAGTGCACTGGGGGGGGCCCTGTTCCCTCTGTAGTGCACTGGGGGGCCCTGTTCCCTCTGTAGTGCACTAGGGGGGCCCTGTTCCCTCTGTAGTGCACTGGGGGGGGCCCTGTTCCCTCTGTAGTGCACTAGGGGGCCCTGTTCTCTCTGTAGTGCACTAGGGGGCCCTGTTCCCTCTGTAGTGCACTAGGGGGGCCCTGTTCCCTCTGTAGTGCACTGGGGGGGGCCCTGTTCCCTCTGTAGTGCACTAGGGGGGCCCTGTTCCCTCTGTAGTGCACTAGGGGGGCCCTGCTCCCTCTGTAGTGCACTAGGGGGGCCCTGTTTCCTCTGTACTGCACTAGGGGGCCCTGCTCCCTATATAGGTAATAGGGTGCCATTTGGGATGCAGGCTAGATTGAGACTGTTGGATCTTACACAACATGATCAGAACAAGCCATTTGAGTCGGAGTGAAACGAGGCTCCGTGTTAAATCCTTCATTACTACCTGAGATCTTCACTAATGCAGTGGTTGAATGGAGCATGTTACTCATTTACTACTATGTCATTACTATAGTATTCACTAAACAGACCTGGCCTCTTCTCAGCAGATTGTGTAGGGCAGGCTTTCTTGGTTGACAGATGAACACAACGCTACGGCATGTCTGCATGTCTGTCTGTCTGCATGTCGATCGAACTGCATGTCTGTCTGTCTGCATGTCGATCTAACTGCATGTCTGCATGTCTGTCTGTCTGCATGTCTGTCTGTCTGCATGTCGATCTAACTGCATGTCTGCATGTCTGTCTGTCTGCATGTCTGTCTGTCTGCATGTCTGTCTGTCTGTCTGCATGTCGATCGAACTGCATGTCTGCATGTCTGTCTGTCTGCATGTCTGTCTGTCTGTCTGCATGTCTGTCTGTCTGCATGTCGATCGAACTGCATGTCTGCATGTCTGTCTGTCTGTCTGTCTGCATGTCGATCGAACTGCATGTCTGCATGTCTGTCTGTCTGTCTGTCTGTCTGCATGTCGATCTAACTGCATGTCTGTCTGTCTGTCTGTAAGCGTGTCGATCGAACTGCATGTCTGCATGTCTGTCTGTCGGCATGTCGATCTAACTGCATGTCTGCATGTCTGTCTGTCGGCATGTCGATCTAACTGCATGTCTGTCTGTCTGTCTGTCGGCATGTCGATCTAACTGCATGTCTGCATGTCTGTCTGTCGGCGTGTCGATCGAACTGCATGTCTGTATGTCTGTCTGTCGGCATGTCGATCTAACTGCATGTCTGCATGTCTGTCTGTCGGCATGTCGATCTAACTGCATGTCTGTCTGTCGGCGTGTCGATCGAACTGCATGCATGTCTGTCTGCATGTTGATCTAACTGCATGTCTGTCTGTCTGCATGTTGATCTAACTGCATGCATGTCTGTCTGCATGTTGATCTAACTGCATGTCTGTCTGTCTGCATGTTGATCTAACTGCATGTCTGTCTTTCTGCATGTCGATCTAACTGCATGCATGTCTGTCTGCATGTTGATCTAACTGCATGTCTGTCTGTCTGCATGTTGTTCTAACTGCATGCATGTCTGTCTGCATGTTGATCTAACTGCATGTCTGTCTGTCTGCATGTTGATCTAACTGCATGTCTGTCTGTCTGCATGTTGATCTAACTGCATGTCTGTCTGTCTGCATGTTGATCTAACTGCATGTCTGATAGCAGCTCTCAGAAGAGGAGGGGGGATAGCAGCTCTCAGAAGAGGAGTTGGGATAGCAGCTCTCAGAAGAAGAGGAGGGGGGATAGCATCTCTCAGAAGAGGAGGGGGGATAGCATCTCTCAGAAGAGGAGGGGGGATAGCAGCTCTCAGAAGAGGAGGGGGGATAGCAGCTCTCAGAAGAGGAGGGGGATAGCAGCTCTCAGAAGAAGAGGGGGGGGATAGCAGCTCTCAGAAGAGGAGGGGGGATAGCATCTCTCAGAAGAAGAGGGGGGATAGCATCTCTCAGAAGAGGAGGGGGGATAGCATCTCTCAGAAGAGGAGGGGGGATAGCATCTCTCAGAAGAAGAGGGGGGATAGCAGCTCTCAGAAGAGGAGGGGGGGATATCATCTCTCAGAAGAAGAGGGGGGATAGCATCTCTCAGAAGAGGAGGGGGGATAGCATCTCTCAGAAGAGGAGGGGGGATAGCATCTCTCAGAAGAGGAGGGGGGATAGCATCTCTCAGAAGAGGAGGGGGGATAGCATCTCTCAGAAGAGGAGGGGGGATAGCATCTCTCAGAAGAGGAGGGGGATAGCAGCTCTCAGAAGAGGAGGGGGATAGCAGCTCTCAGAAGAGGAGGGGGGTTAGCATCTCTCAGAAGAGGAGGGGGGATAGCAGCTCTAAGAAGAGGAGGGGGGATAGCAGCTCTCAGAAGAGGAGGGGGATAGCATCTCTCAGAAGAGGAGGGGGGATAGCATCTCTCAGAAGAGGAGGGGGATAGCAGCTCTAAGAAGAGGAGGGGGGATAGCAGCTCAGAAGAGGAGGGGGATCAGAAGATAGGAGGGGGATAGCATCTCTCAGAAGAGGAGGGGGATAGCATCTCTCAGAAGAGATGGGGGATAGCATCTCTCAGAAGAGGAGGGGGGGATAGCAGCTCTCAGAAGAGGAGGGGGATAGAAGCTCTCAGAAGAGGAGGGGGATAGCAGCTCTCAGAAGAGGAGGGGGGGGGGATAGGGGGCAGCTCTCAGAAGAGGAGGGGGATAGCATCTCTCAGAAGAGGAGGAGGGGGATAGCAGCTCTCAGAAGAGGAGGGGGGATAGCAGCTCTCAGAAGAAGAGGAGGGGGATAGCAGCTCTCAGAAGAGGAGGGGGGATAGCAGCTCACAGAAGAAGAGGAGTTGGGATAGCAGCTCTCAGAAGAGGAGGGGGGATAGCAGCTCTCAGAAGAGGAGGGGGATAGCAGCTCTCAGAAGAGGAGGGGGGATAGCAGCTCTCAGAAGAGGAGGGGGATAGCAGCTCTCAGAAGAGGAGGGGGGATAGCAGCTCTCAGAAGAGGAGGGGGGATAGCAGCTCTCAGAAGAAGAGGAGGGGGATAGCAGCTCTAAGAGGAGGGGGATAGCAGCTCTCAGAAGAGGAGGGGGATAGCAGCTCTCAGAAGAGGAGGGGGATAGCAGCTCTCAGAAGAAGGGGGGAGGAGGGGGATAGCAGCTCTCAGAAGAGAAGAGGAGGGGGATATAGCAGCTCTCAGAAGAAGAGCATCTCTCAGAAGGAGGGGGATAGCAGCTCTCAGAAGAAGAGGAGGGGGATAGCAGCTCTCAGAAGAGGAGGGGGGGATAGCAGCTCTCAGAAGAGGAGGGGGGATAGCAGCTCTCAGAAGAGGAGGGGGATAGCAGCTCTCAGAAGAGGAGGGGGATAGCAGCTCTCAGAAGAGGAGGGGGATAGCAGCTCTCAGAAGAGGAGGGGGATAGCAGCTCTCAGAAGAAGAGGAGTTGGGATAGCAGCTCTCAGAAGAAGAGGAGGGGGATAGCAGCTCTCAGAAGAGGAGGGGGGATAGCAGCTCTCAGAAGAAGAGGAGTGAAGAGGAGGGGGATGCTCTCAGAAGGATAGCAGCTCTCAGAAGAGGAGGGGGGATAGCAGCTCTCAGAAGAGGAGGGGGATAGCAGCTCTCAGAAGAGGAGTTGGGATAGCAGCTCTCAGAAGAAGAGGAGTTGGGATAGCAGCTCTCAGACGAGGAGGGGGGATAGCAGCTCTCAGAAGAAGAGGAGTTGGGATAGCAGCTCTCAGAAAGAGGAGGGGGGGATAGCAGCTCTCAGAAGAGGAGGGGGGATAGCAGCTCACAGAAGAAGAGGAGTTGGGATAGCAGCTCTCAGAAGAGGAGGGGGGATAGCAGCTCTCAGAAGAGGAGGAGGGGGATAGCAGCTCTCAGAAGAGGAGGGGGATAGCAGCTCTCAGAAGAGGAGGGGGATAGCAGCTCTCAGAAGAGGAGGGGGATAGCAGCTCTCAGAAGAAGAGGGGGATAGCAGCTCTCAGAAGAAGAGGAGTTGGGATAGCAGCTCTCAGAAGAGGAGGGGGATAGCAGCTCTCAGAAGAGGAGGGGGATAGCAGCAGAAGAAGAGGAGGGGATAGCAGCTCTCAGAAGAAGAGGGGGATAGCAGCTCACAGAAGAAGAGGAGTTGGGATAGCAGCTCTCAGAGCGCTCTCAGAAGAGGAGGGGGATAGCAGCTCTCAGAAGAAGAGGGGGATAGCAGCTCACAGAAGAAGAGGAGTTGGGATAGCAGCTCTCAGAAGAGGAGGGGGGATAGCAGCTCTCAGAAGAGGAGGGGGGATAGCAGCTCTCAGAAGAAGAGGAGTTGGGATAGCAGCTCTCAGAAGAGGAGGGGGATAGCAGCTCACAGAAGAGCAGAGAAGAGTTGGGATAGCAGCTCTCAGAAGAGGAGGGGGGATAGCAGCTCTCAGAAGAGGAGGGGGATAGCAGCTCTCAGAAGAGGAGGGGGGATAGCAGCTCACAGAAGAAGAGGAGTTGGGATAGCAGCTCTCAGAAGAGGAGGGGGATAGCAGCTCTCAGAAAAAGAGGGGGATAGCAGCTCACAGAAGAAGAGGAGTTGGGATAGCAGCTCTCAGAAGAAGAGCAGAGAAGGGGGGGATAGCAGCTCTCAGAAGAGAAGGGGGATAGCAGCTCTCAGAGGAGGGGGGATAGCAGCTCTCAGAAGAGGAGGGGGGATAGCAGCTCTCAGAAGAGGAGGGGGATAGCAGCTCTCAGGGGGAAGAAGAGGAGGGGGATAGCAGCTCTCAGAAGAAGAGGAGGGGGATAGCAGCTCTCAGAAGATAGAGAAGAGGGGGATAGCAGCTCTCAGAAGAGGAGGGGGATAGCAGCTCTCAGAAGAAGAGGAGGAGGGGGATAGCAGCTCTCAGAAGAGGAGGGGGATAGCAGCTCTCAGAAGAAGAGGAGGGGGATAGCAGCTCTCAGAAGAAGAGGAGGGGGATAGCAGCTCTCAGAAGAGGAGGGGGATAGCAGCTCTCAGAAGAAGAGGAGGGGGATAGCAGCTCTCAGAAGAGGAGGGGGATAGCAGCTCTCAGAAGAAGAGCTCTCAGAAGGGGGATAGCAGCTCTCAGAAGAAGAAGAGGAGGGGGATAGCAGCTCTCAGAAGAGGAGTTGGGATAGCAGCTCTCAGAAGAGGAGGAGGGGGATAGCAGCTCTCAGAAGAGGAGTTGGGATAGCAGCTCTCAGAAGAGGAGGGGGGATAGCAGCTCTCAGAAGAGGAGGGGGGGATAGCAGCTCTCAGAAGAAGAGGAGTTGGGATAGCAGCTCTCAGACGAGGAGGGGGGGATAGCAGCTCTCAGAAGAGGAGGGGGATAGCAGCTCTCAGAAGAGGAGGGGGGATAGCAGCTCTCAGAAGAGGAGGGGGGATAGCAGCTCTCAGAAGAGGAGGGGGGATAGCAGCTCTCAGAAGAGGAGGGGGGATAGCAGCTCTCAGAAGAGGAGGGGGGATAGCAGCTCTCAGAAGAGGAGGGGGGATAGCAGCTCTCAGAAGAGGAGGGGGGATAGCAGCTCTCAGAAGAGGAGGGGGATAGCAGCTCTCAGAAGAGGAGGGGGGGATAGCAGCTCTCAGAAGAGCAAACGGGAAGGAGGCGGAGAGGAGGGAAGGGCCGGCCCGAAAGGAGAAAAGTTTCAAATCGTTGGCCTGTTAGAGGGCAGATGGTTGCCGTGGCAGCAGAGGGCAGATGGTTTCCATGGCAGCAGAGTGATTTCCTTGACTGCAGACAGCTGAGTGCTCTGTGGCGATGTGAAGACTCCACTGGATGTGTGAGGAAGAGAATATACTTGTTTTAATCCAGGTGGCTCCACCTCTCATTCAGCCATAGCTGGTTGATCTACCATTATCTCAACTGTCATTTTATTTGTAAATTCTTTAAATTGCCATGTGTACAGTATTATAACAGGGATCCAATGTAGACATGTGTACAATATTATAACAGGGATCCAATGTAGCCATGTGTACAATATTATAACAGGGATCCAATGTAGCCATGTGTACAATAACAGGGATCCAATGTAGCCATGTGTACAATAACAGGGATCCAATGTAGCCATGTGTACAATAACATGGAGCCATGTGTACAATAACAGGGATCCAATATAGCCATGTGTACAATAACAGGGATCCAATGGAGCCATGTGTACAATAACAGGGATCCAATGTAGCCATGTGTACAATAACAGGGATCCAATGTAGCCATGTGTACAATAACAGGGATCCAATATAGCCATGTGTACAATAACAGGGATCCAATGGAGCCATGTGTACAATAACAGGGATCCAATATAGCCATGTGTACAATAACAGGGATCCAATGTAGCCATGTGTACAATAACAGGGATCCAATATAGCCATGTGTACAATAACAGGGATCCAATGGAGCCATGTGTACAATAACAGGGATCCAATGTAGCCATGTGTACAATAACAGGGATCCAATGTAGCCATGTGTACAATAACAGAGATCCAATGGAGCCATGTGTACAATAACAGAGATCCAATGGAGCCATGTGTACAATAACAGAGATCCAATATAGCCATGTGTACAATAACAGAGATCCAATGTAGCCATGTGTACAATAACAGGGATCCAATGTAGCCATGTGTACAATAACAGAGATCCAATATAGCCATGTGTACAATAACAGAGATCCAATGTAGCCATGTGTACAATAACAGAGATCCAATATAGCCATGTGTACAATAACAGGGATCCAATGTAGCATGTGTACACAACAGAGATCCATGTGTACATGTGTACAATAACAGAGATCCAATGTAGCCATGTGTACAATAACAGGGATCCAATATAGCCATGTGTACAATAACAGAGATCCAATATAGCCATGTGTACAATAACAGAGATCCAATGTAGCCATGTGTACAATAACAGGGATCCAATATAGCCATGTGTACAATAACAGGGATCCAATGTAGCCATGTGTACAATAACAGGGATCCAATATAGCCATGTGTACAATAACAGAGATCCAATGTAGCCATGTGTACAATAACAGGGATCCAATGTAGCCATGTGTACAATAACAGAGATCCAATGTAGCCATGTGTACAATAACAGGGATCCAATGTAGCCATGTGTACAATAACATGGAGCCATGTGTACAATAACAGGGATCCAATATAGCCATGTGTACAATAACAGAGATCCAATATAGCCATGTGTACAATAACAGGGATCCAATGTAGCCATGTGTACAATAACAGGGATCCAATATAGCCATGTGTACAATAACAGAGATCCAATATAGCCATGTGTACAATAACAGAGATCCAATGGAGCCATGTGTACAATAACAGGGATCCAATGTAGCCATGTGTACAATAACAGGGATCCAATGTAGCCATGTGTACAATAACAGGGATCCAATGTAGCCATGTGTACAATAACAGGGATCCAATGTAGCCATGTGTACAATAACAGGGATCCAATGTAGCCATGTGTACAATAACAGAGATCCAATATAGCCATGTGTACAATAACAGGGATCCAATATAGCCATGTGTACAATAACAGAGATCCAATATAGCCATGTGTACAATAACAGGGATCCAATATAGCCATGTGTACAATAACAGGGATCCAATATAGCCATGTGTACAATAACAGAGATCCAATATAGCCATGTGTACAATAACAGGGATCCAATATAGCCATGTGTACAATAACAGGGATCCAATATAGCCATGTGTACAATAACAGGGATCCAATGGAGCCATGTGTACAATAACAGAGATCCAATATAGCCATGTGTACAATAACAGAGATCCAATGGAGCCATGTGTACAATAACAGGGATCCAATGTAGCCATGTGTACAATAACAGAGATCCAATATAGCCATGTGTACAATAACAGAGATCCAATATAGCCATGTGTACAATAACAGGGATCCAATATAGCCATGTGTACAATAACAGAGATCCAATATAGCCATGTGTACAATAACAGGGATCCAATATAGCCATGTGTACAATAACAGAGATCCAATATAGCCATGTGTACAATAACAGGGATCCAATGGAGCCATGTGTACAATAACAGGGATCCAATGTAGCCATGTGTACAATAACAGGGATCCAATGTAGCCATGTGTACAATAACAGGGATCCTATGTAGCCATGTGTACAATAACAGGGATCCAATGTAGCCATGTGTACAATAACAGGGATCCAATGTAGCGACGTGTTTGTTCAGTAGCACCTGTTTGTGTCAAGAACTGCAACTCTCCTGGGTTTTTCACACTCAACAGTTTCCTGTGTGTATCAAGAATGGTCCACCACCCAAAGGACATCCAGCCAACTTGACAGCTGTGGGAAGCATTGGAGACAACATGGACCAGCATCCCTGTGGAACGCTTTGGACACCTTGTAGAGTCAACATGGGGCCAGCATCCCTGTGGAACGCTTTCAACACCTTGTAGAGTCAACATGGGGCCAGCATCCCTGTGGAACGCTTTAGACACCTTGTAGAGTCAACATGGGGCCAGCATCCCTGTGGAACGCTTTAGACACCTTGTAGAGTCAACATGGGCCAGCATCCCTGTGGAACGCTTTGGACACCTTGTAGACTCAACATGGACCAGCATCCCTGTGGAATGCTTTAGACACCTTGTAGACTCAACATGGACCAGCATCCCTGTGGAACACTTTAGACACCTTGTAGACTCAACATGGACCAGCATCCCTGTGGAACGCTTTCAACACCTTGTAGAGACAACATGGGCCAGCATCCCTGTGGAACGCTTTAGACACCTTGTAGAGTCAACATGGGCCAGCATCCCTGTGGAATGCTTTGGACACCTTGTAGAGTCAACATGGACCAGCATCCCTGTGGGAACGCTTTGGACACCTTGTAGAGTCAACATGGGCCAGCATCCCTGTGGAACGCTTTGGACACCTTGTAGAGTCAACATGGGCCAGCATCCCTGTGGAACGTATCCCTGTGGAACGGACACCTTGTAGAGTCAACATGGACCAGCATCCCTGTGGAATGCTTTGGACACCTTGTAGAGACAACATGGGCCAGTATCCCTGTGGAACGCTTTAGACACCTTGTAGAGTCAACATGGACCAGCATCCCTGTGGAATGCTTTCGACACCTTGTAGAGACAACATGGGCCAGCATCCCTGTGGAACGCTTTAGACACCTTGTAGAGTCAACATGGACCAGCATCCCTGTGGAATGCTTTCGACACCTTGTAGAGACAACATGGGACCAGCATCCCTGTGGAACGCTTTAGACACCTTGTAGAGTCAACATGGACCAGCATCCCTGTGGAACGCTTTAGACACCTTGTAGAGTCAACATGGACCAGCATCCCTGTGGAACGCTTTCGACACCTTGTAGAGACAACATGGGACAGCATCCCTGTGGAACGCTTTCAACACCTTGTAGAGTCAACATGGGCCAGCATCCCTGCGGAACGCTTTCAACACCTTGTAGAGTCAACATGGACCAGCATCCCTGTGGAACGCTTTCGACACCTTGTAGACTCAACATGGGCCAGCATCCCTGTGGAACGCTTTCTACACCTTGTAGAGTCAACATGGACCAGCATAGACACCTAGAGTCAACATGGACCAGCACGCTTTCAACACCTTGTAGAGTCAACATGGGCCAGCATCCCTGTGGAACGCTTTCGACACCTTGTAGAGTCAATTTTCCCGACAAATTGAGACTATTCTGAACTAAATATTACGAAGGTGTTCTTAATGTTTTGAACACAGGTTTACAGTTTAATAATGTGTCAGTTGGGAAGGAGCCGTCATTGGGTCCCTCTTTACACAATCACAACATAAGTGCAAGATTGTAATTGTAGAAATAAATGCTTAATAAGAACAGATGACTCTAGTAGGACATTAGAGGACGTGTGTGTTATAAGGAAACAATGTGGCGGTTCTGCTAGTGGGTCTGGCCACGGGTAGTTATGTTTTGTTTATGTTTATAAAATATATAATCAAGTCTTATAACAATAAATAAAGCAGGGTGTAATATGTGCCATGTCCTGCAGGGGGCGCTGTAGTGTAACTCATTATTCTAGTTTCCTTAATAACTTGACAGCCTACCATTTCATAGGCTACATGCGTAACAGAAACTGTTGTTTATTATAGTCTATTAACTAACAATATTTAGGGAATAAGTCCTTTGCATATTATATATAGTGTATCATTAAGCTACATTAAGTGAATGTTGTAAGCCTATCCTGTCCATGGGCCTACTTTCAATATGAATCTGAAGAGTACTTGGATCAACAGCTGAGACTACTGTCAACATATATACGACAAAAAAGATTACGTCATGTTTAACTACGTCAGATCAATAAATAAAATGGACATTGTTGATATTTTTGGCACGTGTCTTCCTCGGGGGCGCGCATCCCTAAAAGCCTGCAGACCTCTAGCTATTGGCCCTCGATCACATCTGAGACCGCACCCCCCCGTAAAGCAATTGGTTGTTGGAAGGTTGTTCCGATTTTAATTGGTCCTGAGTCATTGGAGAGGAGGGCAATATGATTTTATTCAGACTCTTTGTAGCAAATTCGAATGTAATGATTCATTTGGGAAAACAACTATCGTCACAAAAAAAACACAACTCATCCAATTGCAAGAATTGATCCTAGAATATACTGAAGAATCGTGCGTTGAGTCATTATTTCATCTCTCGTGCTAAACCTCGCCGTGAACAAAACCAAACAAAACGACACGGATTTGAATTCCATTCCATATATTGGACAAGCTGCAGTAGGGACGGGATAGCCTCCTGCCCAGCTGGTGCCGGCGGTGACCTAGCTACATGGCAATTAACATCATCCAGAAAACCAAGCCCGCTAATTAAGCTGCACAGTTTTTCATTTGGGACTTTAAACGTGTTGTTCCGACAGTGTAGGCAACCTACTGGATAGCAGGAACCAGCCGAGACACGGCTCCTCTTCATCCCTCCTTTAACTGCCCCAGTCCGCTGTGTTATTTGTGCATGGATTGATTCACTTGAGGCTCAGTCGGAATCTGCAATGATTTGCTCAGACTAGAGAAAGACGCGAGCCGACCGTGTTGAAGCCTAAAAGGATGTACAGATAGGACGGAGTTTGTTTGTGTGGAACCCGGACCCGCATGCTGCTGTTCAGCCGTAGTCTTTTAGCCAGATCAGACTAGGCCAACAGTATCTCCTTTATTATTGAGTTACCTGCACAGTCGGGTATTGAGTTTAGTTACCTGCACCGCTGGGCCAAATGGAAACATGAGTGAAACACAGTGAGGTGACGTCTCCGTCTTGGGGCCGTGGCAGCCCGGGCACAGACCAAGATCTGTGTTGTGAATGTGACATCCAGCTTCAGCGGAGTAATTATTACCTCCGCCTCCTACGTTCAAAGGGGAATAAAAAATTGTTGTGTGTAAGTATCTGTGTATAATGGTTCTGCTTCAATCAATACAATGATTACGGATATTTATTTTTTTAGTTCTGGAGAGTTTAAACTTGGACATGTCCATAGGCTATAACGAGCCCTTTGGTTATAATTGGTTATAACCTAGTTATAAGTAGGCTATAATAACCACATTGAATTTATTTCGTATTCCCACTCGCTTTCAAATGTCACATTGACTGATATCCCATTGATGTTGCTCAGCTAGAGGATAACGATAAAATGACAATAAAATCAGTCGTCTATATGATCCAATGTCAGGATCCAGTCAAATGATTATCACGGTCAATATCGGCTCACCGTCCTAACTTGCAGTGGGCTAATGACATGCGATGTAGCACGGAGCATTACTAAAACCCGACGCAGGATACAAAACACATGACATCATCAGGCGAGCTCGACGCTCCTTCCCTCCTATAGGTTCATTGATGTTTTCCCCGCTGTTGCCATCGTCATAACAACACCGGACTTTTTGTTGTTATTATTGCAAGTTATTCCATTAATTCGATGACGCACTGCCTATAGATGCTTTCCCGCCTGTAGACTAATATTGCATTAACAGTCATGAATAGTTCGTGGTCTGTTCTATCGGATGCAGTGACGAGAGAGACACGTCTAGAGGGAATTGGGTCGTAGCCTAAAATCTAAATGTTTTTTATTTTAATCCGGGCAATGTAATGTGAGATAATGAGATTTGTGCGCATAGAGAAGGGCTGGTTTTAGACATCCCATACTGACTCAGTTATCATTTCCAGTATAAGATATATCCCAGGCTGACAGATGTTCCAAGGTGACGCATAGCAAGTGAGAGCTGCGGACAGGATTTGTTTTAAAGATTGGAATCCGAAAGCAATCGATTAAATAATTTACTGCCACTTGTAGGCTGTGCTGTCAGTGGATTTTAAAAATGTATTTCTCATCAAAATAAGATGTATTTATAAAGCCCTTTTTACATCAGCAGAAGTCACAAAGTGCTTATACATAAACCCAGCCTAAAACCCCAAAAACAGCAAGCAATGCAGAACTAGAAGCATTGTGGCTAGGAAACACTCCCCAGAAAGGCAGGAACCTAGGAAGAAACTACAGAGGAACCAGGCTCTGAGGGGTAGCCAGTCCTCTTCTGGCTGTGCCGGGTGGACATTATAAGAGTACATTGTCATTAAGGCCAGATCATTCTTCAAGGTGTTTATAGATAGATGACAAGCAGGGTCAAATAATAATCAAAGTGGTTGCATTGGGTGCAACAGGTCAGCAGTAATATGGATGCATTGACCCCTCCCCTCATACTATTAGCTGAAGATCTCAGTTAGAAATTGATTTGGTCAGAAATGCTATCATGAAATATCAACCTTGTGCCTGTGTTTGTTCACATATAGAAGACAGAACAAATAAGCCCATATTAATATTTTATAGGAAGGAATTCAATTGTATTTCCCCTAACCAGTTGGTCTAAGGGACCTACAGAATATAAACCTATGTTCTTTTTCAGGCAACATATTATATTCTATAAACAGCCTCACCTGCACGTATAATAAGGCATGTAACCTTGTGTTTATCATGTCGTGATCAGTACGATAATATCTCCCTGTATTTATTTACACATCCGGGTGTTTCTCCACCTCAGCCGCAGCCTCACCTTATTGGTCGCTGTAGCTGTCTGTCATAATCTAGGTCTGTCCCAGCAGTGACGTTAGACGAGGCTACCACGAACACAAAGACAACAACAGAGACGGACGGAGGAAAAGGAAAGCTTTAGTGATCGCTGCTGCTGGATACCTGACAACATCACTCCTTGACCATTACACAAGCACACTAGAAAGAGGACAACCGTTTCATGATATGAAAAACATTACCATCAAGCACACAAGTCAATATATGTCAAGATTCGCTCTGAGCAGATTCGTTTCAGGTGGTGAGTGTGATACATTGTTACAGACAGTATTGATGATGGGTTACATTGTTAAAGTTGATTTTGACGCGTGGAGTTGTTTTTATTTGTTACGCTAGTAGTTATTATTGTTTTAGATTTGACAGTCAGAACAAAACATTGTCGTTGACCATAAAGACAAGTACATACTTCATGCATTTGGTTGTATTAACACATTAATAACATAAAAACAAACGAGACGTTGTTGAAATGAGAATGCCTTTTTGGTATTATTGCTGTCTTTGGGGATCGCAAAACGTGTCTCCTGTTGCTGCATCCGATGTTTTAATCATTGGTTTGTTTGTTTTGTTGATTTGGGAGAGAAACCATAGTTGTCCTTTGTTTGGTGTTGTTCTCTATTTTTCTTCCTGTATTGGTTACCTAGACCATACCTCAGTGGTCATGAAGCACGCTGCCTTCCTTTGTTATAAACAACAGCTCCTGCGCTCGGCTCTGTTCTGCTGTGCGCTTCTTTTTTCTTTTGTTAGATTTTCACACTGCTGCTTCGAGGTTTCGTGTCATAACTCGTCAATCACATATCCCTCCCTATATGTAACTCAATGACAGTAGTGCAAGTTCATTTAGCTGACGTCAAAGTTAAATAGTTGTGTATTTATTTTTCATAGTGTATAATATAGCTTTTCCTATTTGTGGGTATTTGGATGCCTGGACACGTGATAGATATCCATGCTGGTTTGGTTGGCTAGCTGTGAGACCGCAAGGCTCGAAGCTCCCGTGGTCTTTCTGAGGGAGCGAGGTATCATGGAGCCAGACAAGGAATCCAAAATACATTAATCTCACCAGCCAGACCAACCTGGACTCAGGGGTAGACGTTACATATTAAACGTAGATCCAGGGCAGGCAAATTAGTATGATATTAATTGTGGGTGTCCATCATCCATTTTCAAAAACGAATTAGAATTACTATGGCATGTTACTAATTTCAATTCGTACAATATGTTACACATTTGCTAAACATATGGTAGGAATTCCTATTTGTTGTGGCTAACGTTAGCTAGGTGTCTAATGGTCATTTTTAGCTAGATGGCAAGCATGAGCTAGGCTAGCGGTCAATGTTAAAGCGTTATGTTAGGGTTAGCTAACATGCTATGTAGCTAAAAAAAAAAGTAGTAAGAAGTTGCTAATTATCTAAAATGCTAAAGTTGTCCGTGATGAGTTTCGAACACACAACTGTTGTTTTGCTCGGCATAAGTAATTTTAAGTAATCTGATAATGGTATGTAACCATACCAAACGTAACATATACTAATATCAGTGTCCTGGCTTTACGTTTTATATGTTACGTCTAGTTTATGAGACCAGGCTGGCTAATCAGCCACATACACTATGGGTGCTTCTCAATGTGCATACTTCCGTACTCCACACTCTCATGTGCCGATGATTCTCCGACCACGTACTCTTGAGTACGTTCTTGTGAGGACGAGAGTGTGAAGCATGCATAAAACAATACATTTGAGAAGCACTCACACTGTATTATCAAAGCTTTTTCAACTGAACCAAGATAGACCACAGCCCCGTCCTTTCAAATGAGCAAATGAGTCATAGTGGGTAGAGCCAAGCACGAGCTAGCGAGATCCTATTGGTGCTTTCTAGCATTTATTTGCATATATCCATTAGGGAACGCCTACTCTGTGAAGTGCACGTGTGCAATAATTCAATTCACCTTTGCACTTCTAAAACAACAATTTTTTTCAACTTTGGAAAAGGGTCAAGTCTACAGAACGTAGTCCACTCTGTTCGTAAGAGATTGTAGTTTTGGGAAAAGAAACCTGTTTTGAGATCAAATGTTTCATCAATGAGACATTTTGCAGAATGTCGGTCTTGTTCCATCTTCTCCCACTGCCAACCACTGGGCTTCGTAGTGAAACGCCAAGCGGATGCTTCACAACTATACCTCTGGTGAAATATGTCACATTGTTCTGTGGCTCCTAGTGTGGTGTTGAGAGGACCTCTCGCTTCACCTCCCCATTCACTGAACCTTCCTCTAAGATATACACAAAGCAAACATTTTACTTCATAATTATCATCTGGATATGTGAATTGTAATAATCTAGCTAGCCAGCTAGTTAAACAGGCAAAAATTACCTAGAACTAATGTTATGCAAGGTAGCTACCAATTCTTCGTGGCTAGCTAGCAAGCTAGCCAGTTAGCCCTATTGACTTACCATGGATTTACCCATTAACTGAACCTTCTTCCAGCCAGGACAATGGCAATAGAGACGAAGCAAGATATACACTAAGCAACAGTTTTACTTCACAACTATCAGCTAGCTATATGTGAATCATAATAACGTAGCTAACCAGATCGTTCAACAGGCAAAAATGACCTAAAACAAAATATTATGCAAGAGAGATGTCAATTCTTGTGTGTTTAGTTAGCTAACAATTCTGTGTCGCTATCTGGCTAGCTAACATTACTAGTAGTTAGCCAGTTAGCCCTATTGACTTAATATGGGCTTACAATCTACATTACATAACATGCCAAAATGAACATTAACATTATCAAGATGTAATGTTGAATAGGCAACATTTCATTCCAAAGTCAGAGTGTATTTTCTCTCTCACTTCATCTCAAATAATGGCAGCCATTTTGTTTGGAAGAAATTTTGCGTATTTTTTTTTTACATGGGTTGCATCATTTTTTTGTGCATACTTTCCATTGAAGCTTGAATCGATGCATGCTTCATGTACAAATGTACAAACGGAGTACCCATTCTATAAGTGCCCTCCGTGCTCCGTTTCTCATACATTGATTTGGACCCATTTGGTGCTCAGAGCATATATGTGTTTTTTGAGAAACAGTCTGTATATACCAAAGTACACCCCTTCAAATTGGTGAATTCGGGCTATTTCAGCCACACCTGTTGCTGACAGGTGTATAAAATGGAGCACACCGCCATGCAATCTCCATAGACAAACATTGTCAGTAGAATGATTCGTCTGCTAGCTAATGTGATCTTACACCAATAACATACAAAAACACATCCCACGATACCTCCCATATCTAACAGGTAACATACAGTATATATACATCAGGACATGTACATAGTGGACTCTTACACGTTGTAAATATGACAATATAATACAATATTTCAGAACGTAACCTAGCGCTTGCATGTCAATGTTAGTAGACTGGGAAGAATTAACATTCGCAATCTTCCCCTATCTGTAAGCATGACCAATGGCATAGCACCTTATTGATATGTAAATTTAACCAACCAATAGGAATGCATAAAAATTGAATACAGATTTCTGCAGTGTCAAGTGGAAACACAAACAATCCTGTTACAGAGGTTGAGCTCGACGCGTCACAGGTCTTTGTTTATAAAGAATGGCATTACAAAAAGACTGACATCTTTATCTATCATTAAAACACATCATTCACTCCCCAGGGTGAAATTCCCCCATTTAAACAGTAGCAGGGTCCCCCCAGGGTGAAATTCCCCATTAAAACAGTAGCAGGGCCCCCCAGGGTGAAATTCCCCATTAAAACAGTAGCAGGGCCCCCCAGGGTGAAATTCCCCATTAAAACAGTAGCAGGGCCCCCCAGGGTGAAATTCCCCCATTTAAACAGTAGCAGGGTCCCCCCAGGGTGAAATTCCCCATTTAAACAGTAGCAGGGCCCCCCAGGGTGAAATTCCCCATTTAAACAGTAGCAGGGTCCCCCCAGGGTGAAATTTCCCATTTAAACAGTAGCAGGGCCCCCCAGGGTGAAATTCCCCATTTAAATAGTAGCAGGTTCCCCCCAGGGTGAAATTCCCCCATTTAAACAGAAACAGTGCCCCCCAGGGTGAAATTCCCCATTTAAACAGTAGCAGGGTCCCCCCAGGGTGAAGCTCCCCATTAAAACAGTAGCAGGGTCCCCCCAGGGTGGAATTCCCCCATTAAAACAGTAGCAGGGTCCCCCCAGGGTGAAATTCCCCATTAAAACAGTAGCAGGGTCCCCCCAGGGTGGAATTCCCCATTAAAACAGCAGCAGGGTCCCCCCCAGGGTGAAATTCCCCATTAAAACAGCAGCAGGGTCCCCCCCAGGGTGAAATTCCCCATTAAAACAGTAGCAGGGTCCCCCCCAGGGTGAAATTCACCCCATTAAAATAGTAGCAGTGCCCCCAGAGTGAAATTCCCCATTTAAACAGTAGCACCCCCCCAGGGTGAAATTCCCCCATTTAAACAGTAGCACCCCCCAGGGTGAAATTCCCCCATTTAAACAGTAGCAGTGCCCCCAGGGTGAAATTCCCCATTAAAACAGTAGCAGGGTCCCCCAGGTTGAAATTCCCCCATTTAAACAGAAGCAGTGCCCCCCAGGGTGAAGTTCCCCATTAAAACAGTAGCAGGGTCCCCCAGGGTGAAATTCACCCCATTAAAACAGTAGCAGGGCCCCCAGGGTGAAATGCCCCATTAAAACAGTAGCAGGGTCCCCCCAGGGTGAAATTCCCCATTAAAACAGTAGCAGGGCCCCCCAGGGTGAAGCTCCCCATTTAAACAGTAGCAGGGTCCCCCAGGGTGAAGCTCCCCATTAAAACAGTAGCAGGGTCCCCCAGGGTGGAATTCCCCATTAAAACAGTAGCAGGGTCCCCCCCAGGGTGAAATTCACCCCATTAAAACAGTAGCAGGGTCCCCCAGGGTGAAATTCCCCATTAAAACAGTAGCAGGGTCCCCCAGGGTGAAATTCCCCATTAAAACAGTAGCAGGGTCCCCCAGGGTGAAATTCCCCATTAAAACAGTAGCAGGGTCCCCCCCCAGGGTGAAATTCACCCCATTAAAACAGTAGCAGGGCCCCCCAGGGTGAAATGCACCCCATTATAACAGCAGCAGGGTCCCCCCCAGGGTGAAATTCACCCCATTAAAACAGTAGCAGGGTCCCCCAGGGTGAAATTCCCCATTAAAACAGTAGCAGGGTCCCCCCCAGGGTGAAATTCTCCATTAAAACAGTAGCAGTGTCCCCCCAGGGTGAAATTCCCCATTAAAACAGTAGCAGGGTCCCCCAGGGTGAAATTCCCCATAAAAACAGTAGGAGGGTCCCCCCAGGGTGAAATTCCCCCATTAAAACAGTAGCAGGGTCCCCCCCAGGGTGAAATTCCTCGTTCATGTGTGTCGTGGTTTTCGGACATGAGATGACTTTCTCTCTTTCATACACACACATACAACGTCATTTTGGCAGTGCTCTGGTAATGTGCTCGTATTTTTAAAGGTGTTTACAAGCTGATTGTTCACTTAACACAGTGGGGAGGGTTGTGGACGCGAGAGGCTGCTACATGGACACGCATGGTGCCCAAACTGATGACGTGTGTCGCACAGCTGGAGGGGAAATGAATAGACTGTCCTCCCGATGAGTCCTTCTCAGATAGTTTATGCAACAACATGAGCATGGTGCTATTTAAAACAAGTCAAATCAAGTTAGGAGAAATAACTTTTAGTATTTGGTCACCATTTAGAATCTGGTTGTCACCTGCCAGCTCACGTAACGACAAGCCGGTGTGGAGGACCAGTGCAACGGTCCTGTTTAGAGGTGCTTCCTACCGGGAGGCTACAACAGTCCTGTTTAGAGGTGCTTCCTACCGGGAGGCTACAACGGTCCTGTTTAGAGGTGCTTCCTACCGGGAGGCTACAACGGTCCTGTTTAGAGGTGCTTCCTACCGGGAGGCTACAACGGTCCTGTTTAGAGGTGCTTCCTACCGGGAGGCTACAACGGTCCTGTTTAGAGGTGCTTCCTACCGGGAGGATACAACGGTCCTGTTTAGAGGTGCTTCCTACCGGGGGAGGCTACAACAGTCCTGTTTAGAGATGCTTCCTACCGGGAGGCTACAACAGTCCTGTTTAGAGGTGCTTCCTACCGGGAGGATACAACGGTCCTGTTTAGAGGTGCTTCCTACCGGGAGGCTACAACAGTCCTGTTTAGAGGTGCTTCCTACCGGGAGGCTACAACAGTCCTGTTTAGAGGTGCTTCCTACCGGGAGGCTACAACAGTCCTGTTTAGAGGTGCTTCCTACCGGGAGGGGAGGCTACAGGCTACAACAGTCCTGTTTAGAGGTGCTTCCTACCGGGAGGCTACAACAGTCCTGTTTAGAGGTGCTTCCTACCGGGAGGCTACAACGGTCCTGTTTAGAGGTGCTTCCTACCGGGAGGCTACATCAGCCCTGTTTAGAGGTGCTTCCTACCAGGAGGCTACAACGGTCCTGTTTAGAGGTGCTTCCTACCGGGAGGCTACAACGGTCCTGTTTAGAGGTGCTTCCTACCGGGAGGCTACAACGGTCCTGTTTAGAGGTGCTTCCTACCGGGAGGCTACAACAGTCCTGTTTAGAGGTGCTTCCTACCGGGAGGCTACAACGGTCCTGTTTAGAGGTGCTTCCTACCGGGAGGCTACAACAGTCCTGTTTAGAGGTGCTTCCTACCGGGAGGCTACAACGGTCCTGTTTAGAGGTGCTTCCTACCGGGAGGCTACAACGGTCCTGTTTAGAGGTGCTTCCTACCGGGAGGCTACAACAGTCCTGTTTAGAGGTGCTTCCTACCGGGAGGCTACAACAGTCCTGTTTAGAGGTGCTTCCTACCGGGAGGCTACAACGGTCCTGTTTAGAGGTGCTTCCTACCGGGAGGCTACAACAGTCCTGTTTAGAGGTGCTTCCTACCGGGAGGCTACAACAGTCCTGTTTAGAGGTGCTTCCTACCGGGAGGCTACAACAGTCCTGTTTAGAGGTGCTTCCTACCGGGAGGCTACAACGGTCCTGTTTAGAGGTGCTTCCTACCGGGAGGCTACAACAGTCCTGTTTAGAGGTGCTTCCTACCGGGAGGCTACAACAGTCCTGTTTAGAGGTGCTTCCTACCGGGAGGCTACAACAGTCCTGTTTAGAGGTGCTTCCTACCGGGAGGCTACAACGGTCCTGTTTAGAGGTGCTTCCTACCGGGAGGCTACAACAGTCCTGTTTAGAGGTGCTTCCTACCGGGAGGCTACAACAGTCCTGTTTAGAGGTGCTTCCTACCGGGAGGCTACAACAGTCCTGTTTAGAGGTGCTTCCTACCGGGAGGATACAACGGTCCTGTTTAGAGGTGCTTCCTACCGGGAGGCTACAACAGTCCTGTTTAGAGGTGCTTCCTACCGGGAGGCTACAACAGTCCTGTTTAGAGGTGCTTCCTACCGGGAGGCTACAACGGTCCTGTTTAGAGGTGCTTCCTACCGGGAGGCTACAACGGTCCTGTTTAGAGGTGCTTCCTACCGGGAGGCTACAACAGTCCTGTTTAGAGGTGCTTCCTACCGGGAGACTACAACAGTCCTGTTTAGAGGTGCTTCCTACCGGGAGGCTACAACGGTCCTGTTTAGAGGTGCTTCCTACCGGGAGGCTACAACGGTCCTGTTTAGAGGTGCTTCCTACCGGGAGGCTACAACAGTCCTGTTTAGAGGTGCTTCCTACCGGGAGGCTACAACGGTCCTGTTTAGAGGTGCTTCCTACCGGGAGGCTACAACGGTCCTGTTTAGAGGTGCTTCCTACCGGGAGGATACAACGGTCCTGTTTAGAGGTGCTTCCTACCGGGAGGCTACAACAGTCCTGTTTAGAGGTGCTTCCTACCGGGAGGCTACAACAGTCCTGTTTAGAGGTGCTTCCTACCGGGAGGCTACAACGGTCCTGTTTAGAGGTGCTTCCTACCGGGAGACTACAACAGTCCTGTTTAGAGGTGCTTCCTACCGGGAGGCTACAACAGTCCTGTTTAGAGGTGCTTCCTACCGGGAGGCTACAACAGTCCTGTTTAGAGGTGCTTCCTACCGGGAGGCTACAACGGTCCTGTTTAGAGGTGCTTCCTACCGGGAGGCTACAACAGTCCTGTTTAGAGGTGCTTCCTACCGGGAGGCTACAACAGTCCTGTTTAGAGGTGCTTCCTACCGGGAGGCTACAACGGTCCTGTTTAGAGGTGCTTCCTACCGGGAGGCTACAACAGTCCTGTTTAGAGGTGCTTCCTACCGGGAGGCTACAACGGTCCTGTTTAGAGGTGCTTCCTACCGGGAGGCTACAACGGTCCTGTTTAGAGGTGCTTCCTACCGGGAGGCTACAACAGTCCTGTTTAGAGGTGCTTCCTACCGGGAGGCTACAACAGTCCTGTTTAGAGGTGCTTCCTACCGGGAGGCTACAACGGTCCTGTTTAGAGGTGCTTCCTACCGGGAGGCTACAACAGTCCTGTTTAGAGGTGCTTCCTACCGGGAGGCTACAACGGTCCTGTTTAGAGGTGCTTCCTACCGGGAGGCTACAACGGTCCTGTTTAGAGAAATTTAAATCAGTTTTACCTCATTTCTATCAACATGTAAAATGTGTAACCAGAGGGAAAACATTTCTAGACCACCTTTACTCCACACACAGAGATGCTTACAAAGCTCTCCCTCGCCCTCCATTTGGTAAATCTGATCATAACTCTATCCTCCTGATTACTGCTTACAAGCTAAAATGAAAGCAGGGAGCATCAGTGACTAGATAAACAAAAAAAAGTGGTCAGATGAAGCAGAGGCTAAACTACAGGACTGTTTTGCTGTCACAGACTGGAACATGTTCCGGGATTCTTCCTATGGCATTGAGGAGTCACTGGCTCAATCAATGAGTGCACCGAGGACGTCGTCCCCACAGTGACTGATCAGTTGAAGTCAGAAGTTTACATACACCTTAGCCAAATACATTTAAACTCAGTTTTTCACAATTCCTGACATTTAAGCCTAGTAAATATCCCCTGTTTTAGGTCAGTTAGTATCACCACTTTATTTTAAGAATGTGAAATGTCAGAATAATAGTAGAGAGAATGATTTATTTCAGCTTTTATTTATTTCATCACATTCCCAGTGGGTCAGAAGTTTACATACACTCAATTAGTATTTGGTAGCATTGCCTTTTAAATTGTTTAACTTGGATCAAATGTTTTGGATAGCCTTCCACAAGCTTCCCACAATAAGTTGGGTGAATTTTGGCCCATTCCTCCTGACAGAGCTGGTGTAACTGAGTCAGGTTTGTAGGCCTCCTTTCTCACACATGCTTTTTCAGTTCTGCCCACAAATGTTCTATTGGATTGAGGTCAGGGCTTTGTGATGGCCACCCAGCTTTAACTTCCTGACTGAAGTCTTCAACATATTCTCCTCTCTCCTATTCTCCTCTCCTATGCTCCTCTCTCCCTCCCCTCTCCTATTCTCCTCTCTCCTATTCTCCTCTCTCCCTCCCCTCTCCTATTATCCTCTCTCCTATTCTCCTCTCTCCCTCTCCTATTCTCCTCTCCTATTCTCCTCTCTCCTCTCTCCTCTCTCCTATTCTCCTCTCCTATTCTCCTCTCTGCCTCCCCTCTCCTATTCTCCTCTCCTATTCTCCTCTCTGCCTCCCCTCTCCTATTCTCCTCTCCTATTCTCCTCTCTCCTATTCTCCTCTCTCCTATTCTCCTCTCCTATTCTCCTCTCTCATATTCTCCTCTCTCCTATTCTCCTCTCCTATTCTCCTCTCTCCCTCTCCTCTCCTATTCTCCTCTCCCTCTCCTCTCCTATTCTCCTCCCTCCCCTCTCCTATTCTCCTCTCTCCTATTCTCCTCTCTCCCTCTCCTATTCTCCTCTCCTATGCTCCTCTCTCCCACCCCTCTCCTATTCTCCTCTCTCCTATTCTCCTCTCCTATTCTCCTCTCTCCTATTCTCCTCTCTCCTATTCTCCTCTCCTATTCTCCTCTCTCCCTCTCCTCTCCTATTCTCCTCTCCCTCTCCTCTCCTATTCTCCTCCCTCCCCTCTCCTATTCTCCTCCCTCCTATTCTCCTCTCTCCCTCTCCTATTCTCCTCTCCTATGCTCCTCTCTCCCACCCCTCTCCTATTCTCCTCTCTCCTATTCTCCTCTCTCCTATTCTCCTCTCTCCCTCTCCTATTCTCCTCTCCTATGCTCCTCTCTCCCTCCCCTCTCATATTCTCCTCTCCTATTCTCCTCTCTCCCTCTCCTCTCCTATTCTCCTCTCTCCCTCCCCTCTCCTATTCTCCTCTCTCCTATTCTCCTCTCTCCCTCTCCTCTCCTATTCTCTCCTCTCTCCCTCTCCTCTCCTATTCTCCTCTCCCTCTCCTCTCCTATTCTCCTCTCTCCCTCTCCTCTCCTATTCTCCTCTCCCTCTCCTCTCCTATTCTCCTCTCCCTCTCCTCTCCTATTCTCTTCTCTCTCTCCCCTCTCCTATTCTCCTCTCTCCCTCTCCTCTCCTGTTCTCCTCTCTCCCTCTCCTCTCCTATTCTCCTCTCTCCCTCCCCTCTCCTATTCTCCTCTCTCCCTTTCCTATTCTCCTCTCATATTCTCCTCTCATATTCTCCTCTCTCCCTCTCCTCTCTCCCTCTCCTGTTCTCCTCTCATATTCTCCTCTCTCCCTCTCCTCTCCTGTTCTCCTCTCATATTCTCCTCTCATATTCTCCTCTCTCCCTCTCCTCTCATATTCTCCTCTCCTATTCTTCTCTCTCCCTCCCCTCTCCTCTTCTCCTCTCTCCTATTCTCCTCTTCTCCTCTCTCCTATTCTCCTCTCATATTCTCCTCTCTCCCTCTCCTATTCTCCTCTCTCCCTCTCCTATTATCCTCTCCTATTATCCTCTCTCCCTCTCCTCTCCTGTTCTCCTCTCTCCCTCTCCTCTCCTATTCTCCTCTCATATTCTCCTCTCCTATTCTTCTCTCTCCCTCCCCTCTCCTCTTCTCCTCTCTCCTGTTCTCCTCTCTCCCTCTCCTCTCCTATTCTCCTCTCATATTCTCCTCTCCTATTCTTCTCTCTCCCTCCCCTCTCCTCTTCTCCTCTCTCCTATTCTCCTCTTCTCCTCTCTCCTATTCTCCTCTCATATTCTCCTCTCTCGCCTTCTCCTCTCTCCCTCTCCCCTATCCTATTCTCCTCTCTCCCTCTCCCCTATCCTATTCTCCTCTCTCCCTCTCCTATTCTCCTCTCCTATTCTCCTCTCTCCCTCTCCTCTCCTGTTCTCCTCTCTCCCTCTCCTCTCCTATTCTCCTCTCATATTCTCCTCTCCTATTCTTCTCTCTCCCTCCCCTCTCCTCTTCTCCTCTCCTATTCTCCTCTCTCCATCTCCTATTCTCCTCTCATATTCTCCTCTCTCGCCTTCTCCTCTCTCCTATTCTCCTCTCTCCCTCTCCCCTATCCTATTCTCCTCTCTCCCTCTCCCCTATCCTATTCTCCTCTCTCCGCTCCTATTCTCATCTCTCCTCTCTCCCTCTCTCCTCTCTCCCTCTCCCCTATCCTATTCTCCTCTCTCCTCTCCTATTCTCATCTCTCCTCTCTCCCTCTCTCCTCGTTCCCTCTCCCCTCTTCTCCCCTCTCCTAACTCTCTGTCTTAATATTCTTCCTGTCTTCCTCTCCAGGTGTAGTTTCCTCGTGGTTGCTGTGTGGAGCCTGCCGCCACACACCCACTCCTCAACAACGACGGCTTTTGCTTGCATCTTCCAGTGCTTCTTCTGTCAGCAAGTTCAGCAGAGCTGCTGCTCGTCCGCCGCTAGCCCGGACGCCGCAGCCCCCGGCACATCAGCCAATCACAGCCCAGAGCCCCGCCCATGTGACATGGTGAAGATGACCAAGTCGAAGACGTTTCAGGCCTACCTGCCCTCGTGTCATCGCACCTACAGCTGTATACACTGTCGGGCACACCTGGCTAACCACGACGAACTCATCTCTAAGGTAGGGGGGCTTTGAGCGCACACACACACACAATGCATAAGGTGAATGCACCAATTTGTAAGTCGGTCTGGATAAGAGCGTCTGCTAAATGACTTAAATGTAAATGTAAATGCAAAGGAATCCCGTGCATTTTCACACACGCTACAAAAAAATATCAACTTCATTTTGTTGACTAGATCAGAATCAATCAAGTTGTTTACCAGGGAGCAAATCCAGAGCTAGCTAGTTACCACTCCAGACACCTAAGCTGATTACCCAGCGAGCCAAAGGTAATCAGCCTCTGAACTCCACCCGGGTTGTCAACACCTATTAGCCTCCTTTATGGATGAGCTCTGCAGACTACCTACTGTACCTGCAGACTACCTACTGTACCTGCAGACTACCTACTGTACCTGCAGACTACCTACTGTACCAGCAGGCTACCTACTGTACCTGCAGGCTACCTACTGTACATGCAGGCTACCTACTGTACCTGCAGGCTACCTACTGTACCTGCAGGCTACCTACTGTACCTGCAGACTACCTACTGTACCTGCAGACTACCTACTGTACCTGCAGACTACCTACTGTACCTGCAGACTACCTACTGTACCAGCAGGCTACCTACTGTACCTGCAGGCTACCTACTGTACATGCAGGCTACCTACTGTACCTGCAGGCTACCTACTGTACCTGCAGGCTACCTACTGTACCTGCAGACTACCTACTGTACCTGCAGGCTACCTACTGTACCTGCAGACTACCTACTGTACCTGCAGGCTACCTACTGTACCTGCAGACTACCTACTGTACCTGCAGACTACCTACTGTACCTGCAGGCTACCTACTGTACCTGCAGACTACCTACTGTACCTGCAGACTACCTACTGTACCTGCAGGCTACCTACTGTACCTGCAGGCTACCTACTGTACCTGCAGACTACCTACTGTACCTGCAGGCTACCGAGCTGCAGACTACCTACTGTACCTGCAGGCTACCAAGCTGCAGACTACCTACTGTACCTGCAGACTACCAAGCTGCAGACTACCTACTGTACCTGCAGGCTACCTACTTTACCTGCAGACTACCTACTGTACCTGCAGGCTACCTACTGTACCTGCAGACTACCTACTGTACCTGCAGACTACCTACTGTACCGGCAGGCTACCTACTGTACCTGCAGACTACCTACTGTACCTGCAGACTACCTACTGTACCTGCAGGCTACCTACTGTACCTGCAGACTACCTACTGTACCTGCAGGCTACCTACTGTACCTGCAGACTACCTACTGTACCTGCAGACTACCTACTGTACCTGCAGGCTACCTACTGTACCTGCAGACTACCTACTGTACCTGCAGACTACCTACTGTACCTGCAGACTACCTACTGTACCAGCAGGCTACCTACTGTACCAGCAGGCTACCTACTGTACCTGCAGGCTACCTACTGTACCTGCAGGCTACCAAGCTGCAGACTACCTACTGTACCTGCAGACTACCTACTGTACCTGCAGACTCTACCAAGCTGCAGACTACCTACTGTACCTGCAGGCTACCAAGCTGCAGACTACCTACTGTACCTGCAGGCTACCAAGCTGCAGGCTACCTACTGTACCTGCAGGCTATCTACTACCTGCAGGCTACCAAGCTCAGGCTACCTACTGTACCTGCAGGCTACCAAGCTGCAGACTACCTACTGTACCTGCAGGCTACCAAGCTGCAGTCTACCTACTGTACCTGCAGGCTATCTACTGTACCTGCAGGCTACCTCTCCTATTCTGCAGGCTACCTACTACCTACCTGCAGGCTACCTACTGTACCTGCAGGCTACCTACTGTACCTGCAGACTACCTACTGTACCTGCAGGCTACCTACTCTACCTGCATTCTACCTACTGTACCTGCAGGCTACCTACTCCTCCTGCAGGCTACCTATTCTCCTACCTGCAGGCTACCTACTGTACCTGCAGACTACCTACTGTACCAGCAGGCTACCTACTCTACCAGCAGGCTACCTACTGTACCTGCAGACTACCTACTGTACCTGCAGACTACCTTCTGTACCAGCAGGCTACCTACTGTACCAGCAGGACTACCTACTGTACCTGCAGGCTCCTCTACTGTACCTGCAGGCTACCAAGCTGCAGACTACCTACTCTACCTGCAGACTACCTACTGTACCTGCAGATTCTCCAAGCTGCAGACTACCTACTGTACCTGCAGGCTACCAAGCTGCAGACTACCTACTGTACCTGCTCTCTCCAAGCTGCAGGCTACCTACTGTACCTGCAGGCTATCTACTGTACCTGCAGGCTACCAAGCTGCAGGCTACCTACTGTACCTGCAGGCTACCATTCTGCAGACTACCTACTGTACCTGCAGGCTACCAAGCTGCAGGCTATTCTACTGTACCTGCAGGCTATCTACTGTACCTGCAGTTCTACCAAGCTGCAGGCTACCTACTGTACCTCCAGGCTACCTCTCTACCTGCAGGCTACCTACTCTACCTGCAGACTCCTACTGTATTCCTGCAGGCTACCTCCCCTGTCCTGCAGACTACCTCTCTCCTGCAGGCTACCTACTGTACCTGCAGACTACCTACTGTACCTGCAGACTACCTACTGTACCTGCAGGCTACCTACTGTACCCCAGACTACCTACTCTCCTGCAGACTACCTCCTCTGTACCTGCAGGCTACCTACTGTACCTGCAGACTACCTACTGTACCTGCAGACTACCTCTCCTACTGTACCTGCAGGCTACCGAGCTGCAGACTACCTACTGTCTCCTGCAGGCTATTCCAAGCTGCAGACTACCTACTGTACCTGCAGACTACCAAGCTGCTAGACTACCTACTGTACCTGCAGGCTACCTACTTTACCTGCAGACTACCTACTGTACCTGCAGGCTACCTACTGTACCTGCAGACTACCTACTGCCTACCTGCAGACTACCTACTGTACCGGCAGGCTACCTACTGTACCTGCAGACTACCTACTGTACCTGCAGACTACCTATTCTGTACCTGCAGGCTACCTACTGTACCTGCTTCTACCTACTGTACCTGCAGGCTCCTCTGTACCTGCAGGCTACCTATTCTACCTGCAGACTACCCACTGTACCTGCAGGCTACCTACTGTACCTGCAGGCTACCTACTGTCTCCTGCAGACTACCTACTGTACCTGCAGGCTACCTACTGTACCTGCAGGCTACCTACTGTACCTGCAGACTACCTACTGTACCTGCAGGCTACCTACTGTACCTGCAGACTACCTACTGTACCTGCAGACTACCTACTGTACCTGCAGGCTACCTACTGTACCTGCAGGCTACCTACTGTACCTGCAGACTACCTACTGTACCTGCAGGCTACCTACTGTACCTGCAGGCTACCAAGCTGCAGACTACCTACTGTACCTGCAGACTACCTACTGTACCTGCAGGCTACCTACTGTACCTGCAGGCTACCTGCTGTACCTGCAGACTACCTACTGTACCTGCAGACTACCAAGCTGCAGACTACCTACTGTACCTGCAGACTACCAAGCTGCAGACTACCTACTGTACCTGCAGACTACCAAGCTGCAGACTACCTACTGTACCTGCAGACTACCTACTATACCTGCAGGCTACCTACTGTACCTGCAGGCTACCTACTGTACCTGCAGACTACCTACTGTACCTGCAGGCTACCTACTGTACCTGCAGGCTACCAAGCTGCAGACTACCTACTGTACCTGCAGACTACCTACTGTACCTGCAGACTACCTACTGTACCTGCAGGCTACCTACTGTACCTGCAGGCTACCTACTGTACCTGCAGACTACCTACTGTACCTGCAGACTACCTACTGTACCTGCAGACTACCAAGCTGCAGACTACCTACTGTACCTGCAGACTACCTACTGTACCTGCAGGCTACCTACTGTACCTGCAGGCTACCTACTGTACCTGCAGACTACCTACTGTACCTGCAGACTACCTACTGTACCTGCAGACTACCAAGCTGCAGACTACCTACTGTACCTGCAGGCTACCTACTGTACCTGCAGACTACCTACTGTACCTGCAGACTACCTACTGTACCTGCAGACTACCTACTGTACCCGCAGGCTACCAAGCTGCAGGCTACCTACTGTACCTGCAAGCTACCAAGCTGCAGACTACCTACTGTACCCGCAGGCTACCAAGCTGCAGGCTACCTACTGTACCTGCAGGCTATCTACTGTACCTGCAGGCTACCAAGCTGCAGGCTACCTACTGTACCTGCAGGCTACCAAGCTGCAGACTACCTACTGTACCTGCAGGCTACCAAGCTGCAGACTACCTACTGTACCTGCAGGCTATCTACTGTACCTGCAGGCTACCAAGCTGCAGACTATCTACTGTACCTGCAGGCTACCAAGCTGCAGGCTACCTACTGTACCTGCAGGCTATCTACTGTACCTGCAGGCTACCAAGCTGCAGGCTACCAAGCTGCAGGCTACCTACTGTACCTGCAGGCTACCTACTGTACCTGCAGACTACCTACTGTACCTGCAGACTACCTACTGTACCTGCAGACTACCAAGCTGCAGACTACCTACTGTACCTGCAGGCTACCTACTGTACCTGCAGACTACCTACCGTACCTGCAGACTACCTACTGTACCTGCAGGCTATCTACTGTACCTGCAGGCTATCTACTGTACCTGCAGGCTACCAAGCTGCAGGCTACCTACTGTACCTGTAGGCTACCTACTGTACCTGCAGACTACCTACTGTACCTGCAGACTACCTACTGTACCTGCAGGCTACCTACTGTACCTGCAGGCTACCAAGCTGCAGACTACCTACTGTACCTGCAGACTACCTACTGTACCTGCAGGCTACCAAGCTGCAGACTACCTACTGTACCTGCAGGCTAACAAGCTGCAGACTACCTACTGTACCTGCAGGCTACCAAGCTGCAGACTACCTACTGTACCTGCAGGCTACCAAGCTGCAGACTACCTACTGTACCTGCAGACTACCATAGCTGCAGACTACCTACTGTACCTGCAGACTACCAAGCTGCAGACTACCTACTGTACCTGCAGACTACCTACTGTACCTGCAGGCTACCTACTGTACCTGCAGGCTACCAAGCTGCAGACTACGTACTGTACCCGCAGGCTACCTACTGTACCCGCAGACTACCTACTGTACCTGCAGACTACCTACTGTACCTGCAGACTACCAAGCTGCAGACTACCTACTGTACCTGCAGGCTACCAAGCTGCAGGCTACCTACTGTACCTGCAGGCTATCTACTGTACCTGCAGGCTACCAAGCTGCAGGCTACCTACTGTACCTGCAGGCTACCAAGCTGCAGACTACCTAATGTACCTGCAGGCTACCAAGCTGCAGGCTACCTACTGTACCTGCAGGCTATCTACTGTACCTGCAGGCTACCAAGCTGCAGGCTACCTACTGTACCTGCAGGCTACCAAGCTGCAGACTACCTACTGTACCTGCAGGCTACCAAGCTGCAGGCTACCTACTGTACCTGCAGGCTATCTACTGTACCTGCAGGCTACCAAGCTGCAGGCTACCTACTGTACCTGCAGGCTACCTACTGTACCTGCAGACTACCTACTGTACCTGCAGATTACCTACTGTACCTGCAGACTACCAAGCTGCAGACTACCTACTGTACCTGCAGGCTACCTACTGTACCTGCAGACTACCTACTGTACCTGCAGACTACCTACTGTACCTGCAGGCTCCTACTGTACCTGCAGGCTACCAAGCTGCAGACTACCTACTGTACCTGCAGGCTACAAAGCTGCAGGCTACCTACTGTACCTGCAGGCTATCTACTGTACCTGCAGGCTACCAAGCTGCAGGCTACCAAGCTGCAGGCTACCTACTGTACCTGCAGGCTACCTACTGTACCTGCAGACTACCTACTGTACCTGCAGACTACCTACTGTACCTGCAGACTACCAAGCTGCAGACTACCTACTGTACCTGCAGGCTACCTACTGTACCTGCAGACTACCTACCGTACCTGCAGACTACCTACTGTACCTGCAGGCTATCTACTGTACCTGCAGGCTATCTACTGTACCTGCAGGCTACCAAGCTGCAGGCTACCTACTGTACCTGTAGGCTACCTACTGTACCTGCAGACTACCTACTGTACCTGCAGACTACCTACTGTACCTGCAGGCTACCTACTGTACCTGCAGGCTACCAAGCTGCAGACTACCTACTGTACCTGCAGACTACCTACTGTACCTGCAGGCTACCAAGCTGCAGACTACCTACTGTACCTGCAGGCTAACAAGCTGCAGGCTACCTACTGTACCTGCAGGCTACCAAGCTGCAGACTGCCTACTGTACCTGCAGGCTACCAAGCTGCAGACTACCTACTGTACCTGCAGGCTACCAAGCTGCAGACTACCTACTGTACCTGCAGGCTACCAAGCTGCAGACTACCTACTGTACCTGCAGACTACCAAGCTGCAGACTACCTACTGTACCTGCAGACTACCAAGCTGCAGACTACCTACTGTACCTGCAGACTACCTACTGTACCTGCAGGCTACCTACTGTACCTGCAGGCTACCAAGCTGCAGACTACGTACTGTACCCGCAGGCTACCTACTGTACCCGCAGACTACCTACTGTACCTGCAGACTACCTACTGTACCTGCAGACTACCAAGCTGCAGACTACCTACTGTACCTGCAGGCTACCAAGCTGCAGGCTACCTACTGTACCTGCAGGCTATCTACTGTACCTGCAGGCTACCAAGCTGCAGGCTACCTACTGTACCTGCAGGCTACCAAGCTGCAGACTACCTAATGTACCTGCAGGCTACCAAGCTGCAGGCTACCTACTGTACCTGCAGGCTATCTACTGTACCTGCAGGCTACCAAGCTGCAGGCTACCTACTGTACCTGCAGGCTACCAAGCTGCAGACTACCTACTGTACCTGCAGGCTACCAAGCTGCAGGCTACCTACTGTACCTGCAGGCTATCTACTGTACCTGCAGGCTACCAAGCTGCAGGCTACCTACTGTACCTGCAGGCTACCTACTGTACCTGCAGACTACCTACTGTACCTGCAGATTACCTACTGTACCTGCAGACTACCAAGCTGCAGACTACCTACTGTACCTGCAGGCTACCTACTGTACCTGCAGACTACCTACTGTACCTGCAGACTACCTACTGTACCTGCAGGCTCCCTACTGTACCTGCAGGCTACCAAGCTGCAGACTACCTACTGTACCTGCAGGCTACAAAGCTGCAGGCTACCTACTGTACCTGCAGGCTATCTACTGTACCTGCAGGCTACCAAGCTGCAGGCTACCAAGCTGCAGGCTACCTACTGTACCTGCAGGCTACCTACTGTACCTGCAGACTACCTACTGTACCTGCAGACTACCTACTGTACCTGCAGACTACCAAGCTGCAGACTACCTACTGTACCTGCAGGCTACCTACCGTACCTGCAGACTACCTACCGTACCTGCAGACTACCTACTGTACCTGCAGGCTATCTACTGTACCTGCAGGCTATCTACTGTACCTGCAGGCTACCAAGCTGCAGGCTACCTACTGTACCTGTAGGCTACCTACTGTACCTGCAGACTACCTACTGTACCTGCAGACTACCTACTGTACCTGCAGGCTACCTACTGTACCTGCAGGCTACCAAGCTGCAGACTACCTACTGTACCTGCAGACTACCTACTGTACCTGCAGGCTACCAAGCTGCAGACTACCTACTGTACCTGCAGGCTAACAAGCTGCAGGCTACCTACTGTACCTGCAGGCTACCAAGCTGCAGACTGCCTACTGTACCTGCAGGCTACCAAGCTGCAGACTACCTACTGTACCTGCAGGCTACCAAGCTGCAGACTACCTACTGTACCTGCAGGCTACCAAGCTGCAGACTACCTACTGTACCTGCAGACTACCAAGCTGCAGACTACCTACTGTACCTGCAGACTACCAAGCTGCAGACTACCTACTGTACCTGCAGACTACCTACTGTACCTGCAGGCTACCTACTGTACCTGCAGGCTACCAAGCTGCAGACTACGTACTGTACCCGCAGGCTACCTACTGTACCTGCAGACTACCTACTGTACCTGCAGACTACCTACTGTACCTGCAGACTACCAAGCTGCAGACTACCTACTGTACCTGCAGGCTACCAAGCTGCAGGCTACCTACTGTACCTGCAGGCTATCTACTGTACCTGCAGGCTACCAAGCTGCAGGCTACCTACTGTACCTGCAGGCTACCAAGCTGCAGACTACCTACTGTACCTGCAGGCTACCAAGCTGCAGGCTACCTACTGTACCTGCAGGCTATCTACTGTACCTGCAGGCTACCAAGCTGCAGGCTACCTACTGTACCTGCAGGCTACCTACTGTACCTGCAGACTACCTACTGTACCTGCAGATTACCTACTGTACCTGCAGACTACCAAGCTGCAGACTACCTACTGTACCTGCAGGCTACCTACTGTACCTGCAGACTACCTACTGTACCTGCAGACTACCTACTGTACCTGCAGGCTCCCTACTGTACCTGCAGGCTACCAAGCTGCAGACTACCTACTGTACCTGCAGGCTACAAAGCTGCAGACTACCTACTGTACCCGCAGGCTACCAAGCTGCAGGCTACCTACTGTACCTGCAGGCTATCTACTGTACCTGCAGGCTGCCAAGCTGCAGGCTACCTACTGTACCTGCAGGCTACCTACTGTACCTGCAGGCTACCAAGCTGCAGGCTACCTACTGTACCTGCAGGCTACCTACTGTACCTGCAGCCTACCTACTGTACCTGCAGGCTGCCTACTGTACCTGCAGGCTACCAAGCTGCAGACTACCTACTGTACCTGCAGGCTACCAAGCTGCAGGCTACCTACTGTACCTGCAGGCTATCTACTGTACCTGCAGGCTACCAAGCTGCAGGCTACCTACTGTACCTGCAGGCTACCAAGCTGCAGACTACCTACTGTACCTGCAGGCTACCAAGCTGCAGGCTACCTACTGTACCTGCAGGCTATCTACTGTACCTGCAGGCTACCAAGCTGCAGGCTACCTACTGTACCTGCAGGCTACCTACTGTACCTGCAGACTACCTACTGTACCTGCAGACTACCTACTGTACCTGCAGACTACCAAGCTGCAGACTACCTACTGTACCTGCAGGCTACCTACTGTACCTGCAGACTACCTACTGTACCTGCAGACTACCTACTGTACCTGCAGGCTACCTACTGTACCTGCAGGCTACCAAGCTGCAGACTACCTACTGTACCTGCAGGCTACCAAGCTGCAGACTACCTACTGTACCCGCAGGCTACCAAGCTGCAGGCTACCTACTGTACCTGCAGGCTATCTACTGTACCTGCAGGCTACCAAGCTGCAGGCTACCTACTGTACCTGCAGGCTACCTACTGTACCTGCAGACTACCTACTGTACCTGCAGGCTACCAAGCTGCAGGCTACCTACTGTACCTGCAGGCTACCAAGCTGCAGACTACCTACTGTACCTGCAGGCTACCTACTGTACCTGCAGCCTACCTACTGTACCTGCAGGCTACCTACTGTACCTGCAGGCTACCTACTGTACCTGCAGCCTACCTACTGTACCTGCAGACTACCTACTGTACCTGCAGGCTACCTACTGTACCTGCAGGCTACCTACTGTACCTGCAGGCTACCAAGCTGCAGGCTACCTACTGTACCTGCAGGCTACCTACTGTACCTGCAGCCTACCTACTGTACCTGCAGGCTGCCTACTGTACCTGCAGGCTACCAAGCTGCAGACTACCTACTGTACCTGCAGGCTACCAAGCTGCAGGCTACCTACTGTACCTGCAGGCTACCAAGCTGCAGACTACCTACTGTACCTGCAGGCCACCAAGCTGCAGGCTACCTACTGTACCTGCAGGCTACCAAGCTGCAGACTACCTACTGTACCTGCAGGCTACCAAGCTGCAGACTACCTACTGTACCTGCAGACTACCTACCCCTCAGACTACCTACCCCTCAGACTACCTACCCCTCAGACTACCTACCCAGACCACCTACTCCTCAGACTACCTACCCGCAGACTACCTACCCCTCAGACTACCTACCCAGCAGACTACCTACCCAGCAGACTACCTACCCTGCAGACTACCTACCCTGCAGACTACCTACCCTGCAGACTACCTACCCCTCAGACTACCTACCCAGCAGACCACCTACCCCTCAGACTACCTACCCAGCAGACGACCTACCCAGCAGACTACCTACCCAGCAGACCACCTACCCAGCAGACCACATACCCCTCAGACTACATACCCCTCAGACTACCTACCCCTCAGACTACCTACCCCTCAGACTACCTACCCAGCAGACTACCTACCCAGCAGACCACCTACCCCTCAGACTACCTACCCAGCAGACTACCTACCCAGCAGACCACCTACCCTTCAGACTACCTACCCAGCAGACCACCTACCCTTCAGACTACCTAACCAGCAGACCACCTACCCCTCAGACCACCTACCCCTCAGACTACCTGCCCAGCAGACTACCTGCCCAGCAGACCACCCACCCTTCAGACTACCTGCCCAGCAGACTACCTACCCCTCAGACTACCTACCCAGCAGACTACCTGCCCAGCAGACTACCTACCCAGCAGACCACCTACCCAGCAGACTACCTACCCAGCAGACTACCTACCCAGCAGACCACCTACCCAGCAGACTACCTACCCAGCAGACTACCTACCCAGCAGACTACCTGCCCCTCAGACGATTACAGGCTTATTTTAAAATTGATTAAATGGTTGTTTTCTCTCATCAATCTACACACAATACCCCATAATGACATCACAATACCCCATAATGACATCACAATACCCCATAATGACATCACAATACCCCATAATGACATCACAATACCTCATAATGACATCACAATACCCCATAATGACATCACAATACCCCATAATGACATCACAATACCCCATAATGACATCACAATACCCCATAATGACATCACAATACCCCATAATGACATCACAATATCCCATAATGACAAAGCAAAAACAGTCTTTATTTTTTTATTTTTGTACATTTGCATTAGTATTCAGACCCTTTACCCAGTACTTTGTTGAAGCACTTTTGACAGCGATTACAGCCTCCAGTCTTCTTGGGTATGATGCTACAAGCTTGGCATATCTGTATTTGGGGAGTTTCTCCCATTCTTCTCTGCAGATCCTGTCAAGCTCTGCCAGGTTGGATGAGGAGCGTCACTGCACAGCTATTTTCAGGTCTCTCCAGAGATTTTCAATTGGGTTCAAGTCCAGGCTCTGGCTGGGCCACTCAAGGACATTCAGAGACTTCTCTCGAAGCCACTCCTGCGTTGTCTTGGCTGTGTGCTTCGGGTCTTTGTCCTGTTGGAAGGTGAACCTTCACCCCAGTCTGAGGTCCTGAGCGCTCTGGAGCAGGTTTTCATCAAGGATCTCTCTGTACTTTGCTCTGTTCATCTTTCCCTCGATCCTGGCTAGTCTCCCAGTCCTTGCCGCTGAAAAACATCCCCACAGCATGATGCTGCCACCACCATGCTTCACCGTAGGGATGGTGCCAGGTTTCCTCCAGATGTGTCTCTTGGCATTCAGGCAAAATAGTTTCATCAGACCAGAGAATCTTGTTTCGCATAGTCTGAGAATCCTTTCCTTTTGGCAAACTCCTAGCAGGCTTTCATGTGCCTTTTACTGAGGAGTGGCTTCCGTCTGGGCACCATAAAGGCCTGATTGGTGTAGTGCTGCAAAGATGGTTGTTCTTCTGGAAGGTTCTCCCATTTTCACAGAGGAACTATGGAGCTCTCTCAGAGTGACCATCGGGTTCTTGGTCACCTCCCTGACCAAGGCCCTTCTCCCCCGATTGCTCAGTTTGTCCAGGCGGCCAGCTCTTGGAAGAGTCTTGGTGGTTCCAAACTTCTTCCATTTAAGAATGATGGAGGCCATTGTGTTCTTGGGGACCTTCAATGCTGCAGAAATGTTTTGGTACCCTTCCCCAGATCTGTGCCTCGACACAATCCTGTCTCGGAGCTCTACGGACAATTCCTCCAACCTCATGGCTTGGTTTTTGCTCTGACATGCACTGTCAACTGTGGGACCTTATATAGACAGGTCTGCCTTTCCATATCATGTCCAATCAATTGAATTTACCACTGGTGGACTCCAAGTTGTAGAAACATCTCAAGGATGATCAATGGAAACAGGATGCACCTGAGCTCAATTTCGAATCTCACAGCAAAGGGTCTGAATACTTATGTAAAAAAGGTATTTCTGTTTTTTATTTTTAATACTTTTGCTAAAAATTATAACCTGTTTTCGCTTTGTCATTATGGGGTATTGTGATGTCATTATGGGGTATTGTGATGTCATTATGGGGTATTGTGATGTCATTATGGGGTATTGTGATGTCATTATGGGGTACTGTAGATTGATGAGGAAAAACATGTATTTAATACATTTTAGAATAAGGCTGTAACGTTAGAAAATGTGGAAAAAGTCAAGGTGTCTGAATACTTTCCGAATGAACTATACCTGCAGACTACCTACCTGCAGACTACCTACCTGCAGACTACCTACCTGCAGACTACCTACCTGCAGACTACCTACCTGCAGACTACCTACCTGCAGACTACCTACCTGCAGACTTCCTACCTGCACAACCCCTGTTTGTTTAGTATGTTTGTGGGTGTGTGTATATGTGTATATATATATATACAGTGGGGAGAACAAGTATTTGATACACTGCCGATTTTGCAGGTTTTCCTACTTACAAAGCATGTAGAGGTCTGTAATTTTTATCATAGGTACACTTCAACTGTGAGAGACGGAATCTAAAACAAAAATCCAGAAAATCACATTGTATGATGTTTAAGTAATTAATTTCCATTTTATTGCATGACATAAGTATTTGATACATCAGAAAAGCAGAACTTCATATTTGGTACAGAAACCTTTGTTTGCAATTACAGAGATCATACGTTTCCTGTAGTTCTTGACCAGGTTTTGACACACTGCAGCAGGGATTTTGGCCCACTCCTCCATATAGACCTTGTCCAGATCATTCAGGTTTCAGGGCTGTCGCTGGGCAATACGGACTTTCAGCTCCCTCCAAAGATTTTCTATTGGGTTCAGGTCTGGAGACTGGCTAGGCCACTCCAGGACCTTGAGATGCTTCTTACGGAGCCACTCCTTAGTTGCCCTGGCTGTGTGTTTCGGGTCATTGTCATGCTGGAAGACCCAGCCACGACCTATCTTCAATGCTCTTACTGAGGGAAGGAGGTTGTTGGCCAAGATCTCGTGATACATGGCCCCATCCATCCTCCCCTCAATATGGTGCAGTCGTTCTGTCCCCTTTGCAGAAAAGCATCCCCAAAGAATGATGTTTCCACCTCCATGCTTCACAGTTGGGATGGTGTTCTTGGGGTTGTACTCATCCTTCTTCTTCCTCCAAACATGGCGAGTGGAGTTTAGACCAAAAAGCTCTATTTTTGTCTCATCAGACCACATGACCTTCTCCCATTCCTCCTCTGGATCATCCAGATGGTCATTGGCAAACTTCAGACGGGCCTGGACATGCGCTGGCTTGAGCAGGGGGACCGTGCGTGCGCTGCAGGACTTTAACCCATGACTGCGTGGTGAATGGTTTTCTTTGAGACGGTGGTCCCAGCTCTCTTCAGGTCATTGACCAGGTCCTGCCGTGTAGTTCTGGGCTGATCCCTCACCTTCCTCCTTATCTTGAGATCTTTGTACTAGTCCAGTTAGAATCAAAGGAGGTGGTCAGTCCTGTTAGAATCAAAGGAGGTGGTCAGTCCTGTTAGAATCAGAGCAGGTGGTCAGTCCAGTTAGAATCAAAGGAGGAGGTCAGTCCTGTTAGAATCAGAGCAGGTGGTCAGTCCTGTTAGAATCAAAGGAGGAGGTCAGTCCTGTTAGAATCAGAGCAGGTGGTCAGTCCTGTTAGAATCAAAGGAGGAGGTCAGTCCTGTTAGAATCAAAGGAGGTGGTCAGTCCTGTTAGAATCAGAGCAGGTGGTCAGTCCAGTTAGAATCAAAGGAGGAGGTCAGTCCTGTTAGAATCAGAGCAGGTGGTCAGTCCTGTTAGAATCAAAGGAGGAGGTCAGTCCTGTTAGAATCAGAGCAGGTGGTCAGTCCTGTTAGAATCAGAGCAGGTGGTCAGTCCTGTTAGAATCAAAGGAGGAGGTCAGTCCTGTTAGAATCAGAGCAGGTGGTCAGTCCTGTTAGAATCAGAGCAGGTGGTCAGTCCTGTTAGAATCAGAGCAGGTGGTCAGTCCTGTTAGAATCAAAGGAGGAGGTCAGTCCTGTTAGAATCAGAGCAGGTGGTCAGTCCTGTTAGAATCAAAGGAGGAGGTCAGTCCTGTTAGAATAGAATCAAGCAGGTGGGTCAGTCCTGTTAGAATCAGAGCAGGTGGTCAGTCCAGTTAGAATCAAAGGAGGAGGTCAGTCCTGTTAGAATCAGAGCAGGTGGTCAGTCCTGTTAGAATCAAAGGAGGAGGTCAGTCCTGTTAGAATCAGAGCAGGTGGTCAGTCCTGTTAGAATCAGAGCAGGTGGTCAGTCCTGTTAGAATCAAAGGAGGAGGTCAGTCCTGTTAGAATCAGAGCAGGTGGTCAGTCCTGTTAGAATCAGAGCAGGTGGTCAGTCCTGTTAGAATCAAAGGAGGAGGTCAGTCCTGTTAGAATCAGAGCAGGTGGTCAGTCCTGTTAGAATCAGAACAGCTGGTCAGTCCTGTTAGAATCAGAACAGGTGGTCAGTCCTGTTAGAATCAGAACAGGTGGTCAGTCCTGTTAGAATCAGAGCAGGTGGTCAGTCCTGTTAGAATCAGAACAGGTGGTCAGTCCTGTTAGAATCAGAACAGGTGGTCAGTCCTGTTAGAATCAAAGGAGGAGGTCAGTCCTGTTAGAATCAGAGCAGGTGGTCAGTCCTGTTAGAATCAAAGGAGGAGGTCAGTCCTGTTAGAATCAGAGCAGATGGTCAGTCCTGTTAGAATCAAAGGAGGAGGTCAGTCCTGTTAGAATCAGAGCAGGTGGTCAGTCCTGTTAGAATCAGAGCAGGTGGTCAGTCCTGTTAGAATCAGAGCAGGTGGTCAGTCCTGTTAGAATCAGAGCAGGTGGTCAGTCCTGTTAGAATCAGAGCAGGTGGTCAGTCCTGTTAGAATCAGAGCAGGTGGTCAGTCCTGTTAGAATCAGAGCAGGTGGTCAGTCCTGTTAGAATCAGAGCAGGTGGTCAGTCCTGTTAGAATCAGAGCAGGTGGTCAGTCCAGTTAGAATCAAAGGAGGAGGTCAGTCCTGTTAGAATCAGAGCAGGTGGTCAGTCCTGTTAGAATCAGAGCAGATGGTCAGTCCTGTTAGAATCAGAGCAGGTGGTCAGTCCTGTTAGAATCAGAGCAGGTGGTCAGTCCTGTTAGAATCAGAGCAGGTGGTTAGTCCTGTTAGAATCAGAACAGGTGGTCAGTCCTGTTAGAATCAGAGCAGGTGGTCAGTCCTGTTAGAATCAGAGCAGGTGGTCAGTCCTGTTAGAATCAGAACAGGTGGTCAGTCCATTTATAATATAATATAATATATGCATAAGTCCATTTCAAGTGTTCTGAAAGTTGCAAAAGAATAAAGACATTTAAAATGTCATATTATGTCTATACAGTGGGGCAAAAAAGTATTTAGTCAGCCACCGATTGTGCAAGTTCTCCCACTTAAAAAGATGAGAGAGGCCTGTCATTTTCATCATAGGTACACTTCAACTATGACAGACACAATGAGAAAACAAAATCCAGAAAATCACATTGTAGGATTTTTTTATGAATTTATTTGCAAATTATGTTGGAAAATAAGTGGTGGCTGACTAAATACTTATTTGTATACAGTGTTTTAACGATGTGCAAATAGTTAAATTACAAAAGGGAAAATAAATAAATATAAATATGGGTTTTATTTAAATTGGTGTTTGTTCTTCACTGGTTGACCTTTTCTTGTGGCAACAGGTCACAAATATTGCTGCTGTGATGGCACACTGTGGTATTACACCCAGTAGATATAGGAGTTGGATTTGTTTTCTAATTCTTTGTGGATCTGTGTCATCTGAGGGAAATATGTCTCTCTAATATGGTCATACATTGGACAGGAGGTTAGGAAGTGCAGCTCAGTTTCCACCTCATTTTGTGGGCAGTGAGCACATAGCCTGTCTTCTCTTGTGAGCCATGTCTGCCTACGGCGGCCTTTCTCAATAGCAAGGCTATGCTCACTGAGTCTGTACATAGTCAAAGCTTTCCTTAATTTTGGATCAGTCACAGTGGTCAGGTATTCTGCCGCTGTGTACTCTCTGTGTAGGGCCAAATAGCATTCTAGTTTGCTCTGTTTTTTTGTTAATTCTTTCCAATGTGTCAAGTAATTATCTTTTTGTTTTCTCATGATTTGGGTCTAATTGTGCTGCTGTCATGGGGCTCTGTAGGGTGTGTTTGTGTTTGTGAACAGAGCCCCAGAACCAGCTTGCTTAGGGGACTCTTCTCCAGGTTCAACTCTTTATAGGTGATGGCTATGTTATGGAAGGTTTGGGAATCGCTTCCTTTTAGGTGGTTGTAGAATTTAACGTCTCTTTTCTGGATTGTGATAGTTAGTGGGTATCGGCCTAATTCTGCTCTGCATTATTTGGTGTTCTACGTTGTACACGGAGGATATTTTAGCAGAATTCTGCATGCAGAGTCTCAAGTTGGTGTTTGTCCCATTTTGTGAATTCTTGGTTGGTGAGCGGACCCCAGAACTCACAACCATAAAGGGCAATGGGCTCTATGACTGATTTTAGTATTTTTAGCCAGATCCTAATTGGTATGTTGAATTTTATGTTCCTTTTGATGGCATAGAAGGCCCTCCGTTCACAGCTTTGTAGAAGAACACCATTATTTAGGTCTTACTGAGATCTCACCATCTCTCTCTTTCTCTCTCTCTCTATCACCATCTCGCTCTCTCTATCACCCTCTCTCTTTCCTGTCTGTTGAGTCAATGTGTCTACCACTCTGCAGTGCTGACCCAGATCCCTCAGTCCAAGCAGAAGGTCGTCCTCCCTCCCTCCCTCCCTCCCTCCCTCCCTCCCTCCCTCCCTCCCTCCCTCCCTCCCTCCCTCCCTCCCTCCCTCCCTCCCTCCCTCCCTCCCTCCACACACACACACACACACACACACACACACACACACACACACACACACACACACACACACACACACACACACACACACACACACACACACACACACACACACACACCTTACATAATCAGTCTGTGATATACAGTGAAGTCACACCTCACACAGAGGCATACAGTGAGTATACAGACACCTTTTTACACGTACATCAACCAGCTATAGATGTTCAGTGTTTATATTAATGCTGGCTAATGCTATCAGGATGTGACCCAGTCACATTACCTGTCGAGGTAGGGCTTTACTCTACACGTATACACAGAGAGAGAGAGAGAACAGCGGGACACACACACATAGACAGAGATACAGAAAGAGCAGGGGGCCACACACACATAGACAGAGAGATCAGGGGGCCACACACAGAGAGAGAGAGACAGAGAGGGCAGGGGGCCACACACCTAGACAGAGATACAGAGAGAGGGACAGAGAGAGCAGGGGGCCACACACCTAGACAGAGATACAGAGAGAGCAGGGGGCCACACACCTAGACAGAGATACAGAGAGAGAGACAGAGAGAGCAGGGGGCCACACACCTAGACAGAGATACAGAGAGAGCAGGGGACCACACACACATAGACAGAGAGACAGAGAGAGCAGGGGACCACACACATAGACAGAGATACAGAGAGAGCAGGGGACCACACACACATAGACAGAGATACAGAGAGAGCAGGGGGCCACACACACATAGACAGAGAGATCAGGGGCACACACACATAGACAGAGAGATCAGAGAGAGCAGGGGGCCACACACACATAGACAGAGAGATCAGGGGGCCACACACACATAGACAGCGAGATCAGAGGGCCACACACACATAGACAGAGATACAGAGAGATCAGGGGGCCACACACACATAGACAGACATACAGAGAGAGCAGGGGGCCACACACACATAGACATAGATACAGAGAGATCAGGGGGCCACACACACATAGACAGAGATACAGAGAGAGCAGGGGGCCACACACATAGACAGAGATACAGAGAGATCAGGGGCCACACACATAGACAGAGATACAGAGAGAGCAGGGGGCCACACACATAGACAGAGATACAGAGAGAGCAGGGGGCCACACACACATAGACAGAGATACAGAGAGATCAGGGGTCACATAGACAGACATACAGAGAGATCAGGGGGCCACACACATAGACAGAGATACAGAGAGTTCAGGGGGCCACACACATAGACAGAGATACAGAGAGATCAGGGGGCCACACACCTAGACAGAGAGAGCAGGGGGCCACACACCTAGACAGAGAGAGCAGGGGGCCACACACCTAGACAGAGATACAGAGAGAGCAGGGGGCCACACACCTAGACAGAGAGAGCAGGGGGCCACACACACATAGACAGAGATACAGAGAGATCAGGGGGCCACATAGACAGACATACAGAGAGATCAGGGGGCCACACACATAGACAGAGATACAGAGAGTTCAAGGGGCCACACACATAGACAGAGATACAGAGAGATCAGGGGGCCACACACCTAGACAGAGAGAGCAGGGGGCCACACACCTAGACAGAGATACAGAGAGAGCAGGGGGCCACACACCTAGACAGAGAGAGCAGGGGGCCACACACCTAGACAGAGATACAGAGAGAGCAGGGGGCCACACACCTAGACAGAGATACAGAGAGATCAGGGGGCCACACACACATAGACAGAGATACAGAGAGAGCAGGGGGCCACACACACATAGACAGAGAGATCAGAGGGCCACACACACATAGACAGAGATACAGAGAGATCAGGGGGCCACACACACATAGACAGAGATACAGAGAGAGCAGGGGGCCACACACATAGACAGAGAGAGCAGGGGGCCACACACACATAGACAGAGAGAGCAGGGGGCCACACACACATAGACAGAGATACAGAGAGAGCAGGGGGCCACACACACATAGACAGAGATACAGAGAGAGGAGGGGGCCACACACATAGACAGATAGATCAGGGGGCCACACACATAGACAGAGATACAGAGAGATCAGGGGGCCACACACACATAGACAGAGATACAGAGAGATCAGGGGGCCACACACACATAGACAGAGATACAGAGAGAGCAGGGGGCCACACACACATAGACAGAGATACAGAGAGAGCAGGGGGCCACACACACGTCTGTCTGTCTGTCTGATCTGACGTTTTTTCTCTTTCTGTTTCAGTCATTCCAAGGAAGCCAGGGGAGAGCCTACCTCTTTAACTCTGTGTAAGTATAAAACCCCCTCTTTAACTCTGTGTAAGTCTTAAAACCCCTCTTTAACTCTGTGTAAGTCTTAAACCCCCTCTTTAACTCTGTGTAAGTATAAAAACCCCTCTTTAACTCTGTGTAAGTATAAACCCCCCTCTTTAACTCTGTGTAAGTCTTAAACCCCTCTTTAACTCTGTGTAAGTCTTAAATCCCCTCTTTAACTCTGTGTAAGTCTTAAACCCCCTCTTTAACTCTGTGTAAGTCTTAAACCCCCTCTTTAACTCTGTGTAACTATTAAACCCCCTCTTTAACTCTGTGTAAGTCTTAAACCCCTCTTTAACTCTGTGTAAGTCTTAAACCCCTCTTTAACTCTGTGTAAGTATAAAAACCCCCTTTAACTCTGTGTAAGTATAAACCCCCTCTTTAACTCTGTGTAAGTCTTAAACCCTCTTTAACTCTTTAAAGTCCCCCTCTTTAACTCTGTGTAAGTCTTAAACCCCCTCTTTAACTCTGTGTAAGTTTTAAACCCCTCTTTAACTCTGTGTAAGTCTTAAACCCCCTCTTTAACTCTAAGTCTTAAACCCCTCTTTAACTCTGTGTAAGTCTTAAACCCCCTCTTTAACTCTGTGTAAGTCTTAAACCCCCTCTTTAACTCTGTGTAAGTCTTAAACCCCTCTTTAACTCTGTGTAAGTCTTAAACCCCTCTTTAACTCTGTGTAAGTCTTAAACCCTCTTTAACTCTGTGTAAGTCTTAAACCCCTCTTTAACTCTGTGTAAGTCTAAAAACCCCTCTTTAACTCTGTGTAAGTCTATAAAACCCCTCTAACACTTTAACTCTGTGTAAGTCTTAAACCCCCCCCCTCTTTAACTCTGTGTAAGTCTTAAACCCCCCTCTTTAACTCTGTGTAAGTCTCTTTAACTCTGTGTAAGTCTTAAACCCCCTCTTTAACTCTGTGTAAGTCTTAAACCCCCTCTTTAACTCTGTGTAAGTCTTAAACCCCCTCTTTAACTCTGTGTAAGTCTTAAACCCCCTCTTTAACTCTGTGTAAGTCTTAAACCCCCTCTTTAACTCTGTGTAAGTCTTAAACCCCCTCTTTAACTCTGTGTAAGTCTTAAACCCCCTCTTTAACTCTGTGTAAGTCTTAAACCCCCTCTTTAACTCTGTGTAAGTCTTAAACCCCCTCTTTAACTCTGTGTAAGTCTTAAACCCCCTCTTTAACTCTGTGTAAGTCTTAAACCCCCTCTTTAACTCTGTGTAACTATTAAACCTCTGATGTTTCATCAGCTGACCACTTGTCTATATCGGACCAAGCTGCAACAATTTATCTTTAAAACTCTGATTTAAACATCTCTTACATCTTTAACCAAACACCCAACCTTATGCCTAAACATAACCTTAAATAGAGCTATTTTTTCTCTCTCTCTCTCCCTTAGTGTGAACGTGGGCTGTGGGCCGGCCGAGGAGCGGGTTCTCCTAACAGGTTTACATGCCGTCGCTGACATCTACTGTGAAAACTGTAAAACCACTCTGGGATGGAAATACGTATGTCGCCTACCAACCTACTACACCTACTGCACCTACTACACCTACTACACCTACACCTACTACATCTACTACACCTACTATACCTACTGTACCTACTACACCTACTACATCTACTACACCTACTACACCTACTACACCTACTACATCTACTACACCTACTACACCTACTACATCTACTACACCTACTACATCTACTACACCTACTACATCTACTACATCTACTACATCTACTGCACCTACTACACCTACTGCACCTACTACACCTACTACACCTACTACACCTACTACACCTACTACATCTACTACATCTACTATACCTACTACACCTACTACACCTACTACATCTACTACATCTACTATACCTACTACACCTACTACACCTACTACACCTACTACATCTACTACATCTACTGCACCTACTACACCTACTGCACCTACTACACCTACTACATCTACTACACCTACTACATCTACTACATCTACTACACCTACTACACCTACTACACCTACTACATCTACTACACCTACTACACCTACTACATCTACTACACCTACTACATCTACTACACCTACTACATCTACTACATCTACTACACCTACTACACCTACTACATCTACTGCACCTACTACACCTACTGCACCTACTACACCTACTACACCTACTACACCTACTACACCTACTACATCTACTACATCTACTATACCTACTACACCTACTACACCTACTACATCTACTACATCTACTATACCTACTACACCTACTACATCTACTACATCTACTACACCTACTACACCTACTACACCTACTACACCTACTACACCTACTACATCTACTACACCTACTACATCTACTACACCTACTACACCTACTACACCTACTACACCTACTACACCTACTACACCTACTACATCTACTACACCTACTACACCTACTACATCTACTACACCTACTACATCTACTACACCTACTACATCTACTACATCTACTATACCTACTACACCTACTACACCTACTACACCTACTACATCTACTGCACCTACTACATCTACTACATCTACTATACCTACTACACCTACTACACCTACTACATCTACTACATCTACTATACCTACTACACCTACTACACCTACTACACCTACTACATCTACTACATCTACTGCACCTACTACACCTACTGCACCTACTACACCTACTACATCTACTACACCTACTACACCTACTACACCTACTACATCTACTATACCTACTAACTACACCTACTACATCTACTACATCTACTATACCTACTACACCTACTACACCTACTACACCTACTACACCTACTACACCTACTACATCTACTACATCTACTGCACCTACTACACCTACTGCACCTACTACACCTACTACATCTACTACACCTACTACATCTACTACACCTACTACACCTACTACATCTACTACATCTACTGCACCTACTACACCTACTACACCTACTACATCTACTACATCTACTGCACCTACTACACCTACTGCACCTACTACACCTACTACATCTACTACACCTACTACACCTACTACACCTACTACATCTACTATACCTACTAACTACACCTACTACATCTACTACATCTACTATACCTACTACACCTACTACACCTACTACACCTACTACACCTACTACACCTACTACATCTACTACATCTACTGCACCTACTACACCTACTGCACCTACTACACCTACTACATCTACTACACCTACTACACCTACTACACCTACTACATCTACTATACCTACTAACTACACCTACTACATCTACTATACCTACTACACCTACTACACCTACTATACCTACTACATCTACTATACCTACTAACTACACCTACTACATCTACTATACCTACTACACCTACTACACCTACTACACCTACTATACCTACTACATCTACTATACCTACTAACTACACCTACTACATCTACTATACCTACTACACCTACTACACCTACTATACCTACTACACCTACTACACCTACTACACCTACTACACCTACTACACCTACTACACCTACTACATCTACTACACCTACTACATCTACTACACCTACTACACCTACTACACCTACTACACCTACTATACCTACTAACTACACCTACTACATCTACTATACCTACTACACCTACTATACCTACTACATCTACTATACCTACTAACTACACCTACTACACCTACTACACCTACTATACCTACTACACCTACTACACCTACTACATCTACTACACCTACTACATCTACTACACCTACTACACCTACTACACCTACTACATCTACTATACCTACTAACTACACCTACTACATATACTATACCTACTACACCTACTACACCTACTACACCTACTATACCTACTACATCTACTATACCTACTAACTACACCTACTACATCTACTATACCTACTACACCTACTACACCTACTACACCTACTATACCTACTACACCTACTACACCTACTACACCTACTACACCTACTATACCTACTAACTACAACTACTACATCTACTATACCTACTACACCTACTACACCTACTACACCTACTATACCTACTACATCTACTATACCTACTAACTACACCTACTACATCTACTATACCTACTACACCTACTACACCTACTACACCTACTACACCTACTACACCTACTACATCTACTATACCTACTAACTACACCTACTACATCTACTATACCTACTACACCTACTACACCTACTACATCTACCGCTCAAACAAAATGTCACCTATCAAATGAGCCGATATCTAATTAAATATATGCGTATTTGCATACGACACAATACATTTTTTTGGACACTGAACGAAGTCAGCCTAAAATAAATCAAATTAACTTGTCCAACTTTAACTTGTCCAAAACAGATAAATACTGTTTTCCTACTTCTATCTGTAAAACACTAAGGACATATACATAAAATGTTATCTAGAATAAACAATGTGCAACAAATCAACAATTCCCTCTTGGTAAGTCTGTAAAATATACACTGAACAAAAATATAAACACAACATCAAAGATTTTACTGAGTTACACTTCCTATAAGGGATTGAAATACATTGACTGGGAATACAGATATACATCTGTTGGTCACAGATACAGTGCAAAGTATTCAAACCCCTTGACTTGTTCCACATTTTGTTACGTTACAGCCTTAATCTAAAATGGATGAAATAAAAAATAAAATCCTCATCAATCTACTACATAATGACAAAGCGAAAACAGGTTTTTAGACATTTTTGCTAATTCATTAAAAATAAAAAACAGAAATACCATATTTACATGAGTATTCAGACCCTTTGCAATGAGACTCGAAATTGAGCTTGGGTGCATCCTGTTTCCATTGATCATCCTTGAGATGTTTCTACAACTTGATTGGAGTCCACCTGGGGGTAAATTCAATTGGTTGGACATGATTTGGAAAGGCACTCACCTGTCTATAGAAGGTCCATCAGTTGACATTGCACATCAGAGCAAAAACCAAGCCATGTGGTCGAAGGAATTTTCCGTAGAGCTCCGAGACAGGATTGTGTCGATGGACATGTCTGGGGAAGGGTACCAAAACATTTCTCCAGCATTGAAGGTCCCCAAGAACACAGTGGCCTCCATCATTCTTAAATGGAAGAAGTTTGGAACCACCAAGACTCTTCCTAGAGCTGGCCGTCTGGCCAAACTGAGCAATCGGGGGAGAAGGGCCTTGGTCAGGGAGGTGACCAAGAACCCGATGGTCACTCAGACAGGGCCCCAGAGTTTCTCTGTTGAGATGGGAGAACCTTCCAGAAGGACAACTATCTCGGCAGCACTCCACCAATCAGGCTTGGTAGAGTGGCCACTCCTTAGTAAAAGGCACATGGCAGCCCACTTGGAGTTTGCCAAAAGGCACCTAAAGGACTCTCTGCTCTGATGAAACTAAGATTGAACTCTTTGGCCTGAATGCCAAGCGTCACATCTGGAGGAAACCTGGCACCATCCCTACGGTGAAACATGGTGGTGGCAACATCATGCTGTGGGGATGTTTTTCAGCGGCAGAGACTGGGATACTTGTCAGGATTGAGGGAAAGATGAACAGAGAAAAGTACAGAGAGATACTTGTTGAAAACCTGCTCCAGAGCACTCAGGACCTCAGACTGGAGTGAATGTTCACCTTCCAACAGGACAACGACCCTAAGCACACAGCCAACACAACGCAGGAGTGGCTTCGGGACAAGTCTCTGAATGTCCGTGAGTGGCCCAGCCAGAGCATGGACTTTAACCCGATCGAAAATATCTGGAGAGACCTGAAAATAGCTGTGCAGCAACGCTCCCCATCCAATCTAACAGAGCTTGAGAGGATCTGCTGAGAAGAATAGGATAAACTCCCCAAATACAGGTGTGCCAAGCTTGTAGCGTCATACCCAAGAATTTCTAAAAAAACGTTTTTTTTGCCTTGTCGTTATGGGGTATTGTGATGTCATTATGGGGTATTGTGATGTCATTATGGGGTATTGTGTGTAGATTGATGAGGGGAAAAAACAATTTAATCTATTTTAGAATACGCCTGTAATGTAACAAACTGTGGAAAAGGTCAAGGGGACTGAATACTTAGCAAATGCACTGTACCGTAAAAAACAAAAGGTCGTGGATCAGAAAACCAGTCAGTATCTGGTGTGACCATTTACCTCATACATGGTGACACATGTCCTTCACATAGAGTTGATCAGGCTGTTGATTGTGGCCTGTGAAATGTTGTCCCACTCCTCTTCAATGGCTGTGAGAAGTTGCTGGGTATTGGCAGGAATTGGAACACGCTGTCATACACCTCGATCCAGAGCATCCCAAACATGCTCAATGGGTGACATGTCTGGCGAGCCATGGAAGAACTGGGACATTTTCAGCTTCCAGTGATTGTGTCCAGATCCTTGCGACAAGGTGCTGTGCATTATCATGCTGAAACATGAGGTGTTGACAGTGGATGAATGGCACGATGATGGGCTTCAGGATCTCATCACGGTTTCTCTGTGCATTCAAATTGCCATAAATATAAAATATAGATAAAATGCAACTGTGTTTGTTGTCCGTAGCTTATGCCTGCCCATACCATAACCCCACCACCACCACGGGGCACTCTGTTCACAGTGTTGACATCAGCAAAACGCTCGCCCACGATGCCATACTGCCTGGTACGGTTGAAACCGGGATTCATCCGTGAAGAGTAGACTTCTCCAGCGTGCCAGTGGCCATCGAAGGTGAACATTTGCCCACTGAAGTCAGTTACAACGCCGAACTGCAGTCGGGTCAAGACCCTGGTGAGGACGACGAGCAGATGAGCTTCCCGTTTCTGACAGTTTGTACAGAAAATCTTTGGTTGTTCAAACCCACAGTATCATCAGCTGTCCGGGTGGCTGGTCCCAGACGATCCCGCAGGTGAACAAGCCGGATGTGGAGGTCCTGGGTTGGCGTGGTTACACGTGGTCTACGGTTGTGGAGGTCCTGGGTTGGCGTGGTTACACGTGGTCTACGGTTGTGGAGGTCCTGGGTTGTCGTGGTTACACGTTGTCTACGGTAGTGATGCCAGTTGGACTGCAAAAATTCTCTAAAACGACATTGGAAGAGGCTTGAATTAACATTCAATTCTCTGGCAACAGCTCTAGTGGACATTACTGCGGTCAGCATGCCAATTGCACGCTCCGTTAAAACTTGAGACATCTGTGGAATTGTGTTGTGTGACAAAACTGCACATTTTAGAGTGGCCTTTTATTGTCCCCAGCATAAGGTGCATCTATGTAATGATAAAGTGGCCTTAATCAGCTTCTTAATATGCCACACCTGTTAGGTTGGTGGATTAACAAAACTAAATTTGTGAGAGAAATAAGCTTTTTGTGCGTATGGAACATTTCTGGGATATTTTATTTCAGCTCATGGAACATGAGTTTAATTTATTTTTTATTTATTTTACCGTTATTTAACTAGGCAAGTCAGTTAAGAACAAATTCTTATTTTCAATGACAGTGAGTTAACTGCCTGTTCAGGGGCAGAACGACAGATTTGTACCTTGTCAGCTCGGGGGTTTGAACTTGGAACCTTCCGGTTACCAGCCCACCGCTCTAACCACTAGGCCACCCTGCCGCCCCATATTTGTGTTCTAACGATAAAACTACATTTGGTGAATGAACATGCTTCTGAAGCTGTGTAAAATGAGTTGGCGTGTGGAGAGAGTCTGGCTTTCTGGCCGTTAAAGACAAGTAAAAGACTTCCAAAAGCCTATTCAGACCCAGTCACCATCTCTTCAAAGTCAATTACTAAATGCAGTCCAGGTTGTAACATTCTCTATGAAAGGGGCTTGATGTATGTGTTAAAATGATGTGTAACTGAATGTAGTGAGCTATGAAATGGGCTCGATGTATGTCCATTATAAAGTGGTTAAAATTGTATAAAATGTCAATGACGGTCGTGATTAACTGAAGAAAATATAAATTTTCTCATCAAGTTTGACAACTTTTTGAAAATACTAATATTAAATAGACCAAAATACCAACAAATCGAAACATTTATGCAACATTGTAATTTCAGTCTGTTGTGCCTGGCCTTAAAAACAGCCCACAGGAAATCTTGAACGCCAGGTAAAAATGTTGATGGTTTACATACATTCTAAACCTACATGGTGACATCAGACTAATGTTTTTGTGGTGTTGTTGTTGTTGTTGTTGTTGTTGTTGTTGTTGTTGACTGACAGCATGTTGTGTTGCAGGAACATGCATTTGAGAGCAGTCAGAAGTACAAGGAGGGGAAGTTCATCATCGAGCTGGCTCACATGATTAAAGACAACGGCTGGGAGTGACATCACTTCCTGTCTCCGGCCCTTTAATGACCTCTGACCTATCAGAGCTCTGGATCTATCAGACTTCACAGAGCGACAACCAATCACCATCAACCACCCACCGTGCCGCCCACTCCGAAACACACACAAAAACACACCCACACACACACAGTCCCTGCTGGTTGTGAAACTGAACATGATGCTGTTGAACTGGAGAGATGACAAGCCTATTGGGGGATGGACCTTCTGTGAAGACCATGTGATCTCACCAGCCAATGACAGACAGCTGGACTTGAATTGGCTCCTCCTTCATCAACCAGGCCCCACCCACCTCACTGGCATTGGCACTTAGTTACACGGCTGCCATGGCAATGTGAGAGAGAGGATAACATGATAACGTTCTACTACCCTCTTCCTCCTCTGACCCGGGAGGAAGAGGAGGTGTTGCAGGAGGAAAGGGGATAGGGTGGCACAGTGGGGGGGGGGCACAGTGGGGGGTGGCACAGTGGGGGGGGGTTCTCCTTGTGTTTTAATCTTTGATTTATTTGTGAATATTTTTATTTTTCAATATTTTTATTCCAGTCTTTGATCTTTAATGATGACTTCACTGTGTGGGAAGTCCCGGTAACCGCTAACCACAAACGTGCCCGGTAAAGTCCCGGTAACACCCCAAAACGTACCCCGAGCAGAGAGGCGGGGATAGATTGATATTATATGTAGATAGATGTGTTTTATCCAACAGCATTGTGGCTGGCTCCATATAGCAACAGTACCATTAGATAAGGTTTACCAGAGGAGATAGAGGGAGGACTATGTTTCCCAAATGGCACTCTCTGCCTTGGTGCACTACCCTATGGGCCCTGGTCTAAAGTAGAGCACTATGTAGGGAATAGGGTGCAATTTGGGACACAGCCTAGAACAGGCTTGACAACCACAGAACACACCCACGCTTCATATTGTGTTACAACCTGAACTAAACTAACCATCACACCCAGGTAGTTGACAACCCAAACTAAACTAACCATCACACCCAGGTAGTTGACAACCTGAACTAAACTAACCATCACACCCAGGTAGTTGACAACCTGAACTAAACTAACCATCACACCCAGGTAGTTGACAACCCGAACTAAACTAACCATCACACCCAGGTAGTTGACAACCTGAACTAAACTAACCATCACACCCAGGTAGTTGACAACCTGAACTAAACTAACCATCACACCCAGGTAGTTGACAACCTGAACTAAACTAACCATCACACCCAGGTAGTTGACAACCTGAACTAAACTAACCATCACACCCACTTAGTTCACAACCTGAACTAAACTACATGTATAGAGTCTATTTAGAGATATGTGATATACATTTGTATGGACATTTATTCTCATGCATATATATATACAGGTAACTGCCAAAGTAAAGGAAACACCAACATATAGCGTCTCAATAGGGCGTTGGGCCTCCACCAATCAGAACAGCTTCAGTCCATCTTGGCATGAATTCTACAAGTGTCTGGAACTCTATTGGAGGGATGAGACGCCATTCTTCCACGAGAAATTCCATCATTTTGTGTTTTTTTTGTTGATGGTGGTGAAAAACTCTGTCTCAGGTGTCGCTCCAGAATGTCCCGTAAGTGTTCAATTGGGTTGAGATCTGGTGACTGAGACGGCCACGACATATGGTTTTTCACCCTAAGCATGATGGGATGTTAATTGCTTAATTAACTCAGGAAACACCAGCTTTCAATCCCTCATTTCCTCCAGTGTTTCCATTATTCTGTCAGCTCCCTGTACATATACAGTATCATGTATTGTATGTATATGAGCAGAATGTCTACTAGCGTGTTGCCCATCTTCAACACAGTGGCAGACTGGAAGGCAGATACTTAGTTTGTACTTTGCAGAGGCCTTTTGGTTCATAGGTTGAGAGGCAAAAGTCTGTCTGTCTCTTTTAAGGTCTTTCCTCCGATGATTAAAAGATTGTATGAGATGCTGAATGATATTGAGGGGTTGCTGGCTAGATCATCTCCCTATTAGTTATTAGATCAATTAAATAGCGCTGCTTTACTCGTTCATATGCTTCACCAATCCTGCTTTACTCGTTCCTACACGTCCCCAATCCTGCTTTACTCGTTCCTATGCGTCCCCAATCCTGCTTTACTCGTTCCTACACGTCCCCAATCCTGCTTTACTCGTTCCTACACGTCCCCAATCCTGCTTTACTCGTTCCTACACGTCCCCAATCCTGCTTTACTCGTTCCTACATGTCACCAATCCTGCTTTACTCGTTCATATGCTTCACCAATCCTGCTTTACTCGTTCCTATGCGTCCCCAATCCTGCTTTACTCGTTCCTACACGTCCCCAATCCTGCTTTACTCGTTCATATGCTTCCCCAATCCTGCTTTACTCGTTCCTATGCTTCCCCAATCCTGCTTTACTCGTTCCTACACGTCACCAATCCTGCTTTACTCGTTCCTATGCTTCACCAATCCTGCTTTACTCGTCCCTATGCGTCCCCAATCGGTGATCCGACCTAAATCAAGGGTTTATAATCCCTCCCGATTCACTTTAAATCACCTTGAACATCCTCGGCATGAACAATGTTCCCCTTTTTCCACAGAAAACTAAATAATAATGTTCATTGCAATTCTTTGCTGCTATGAGAGAAATTACAATCCTTCATCCTTTCTCTTCCCTTCGTTCTGGAGATCTTTTTTTTTGCACTTTATGCCTGGCGCACGGTCGCACGGTTGCTTCTCTCCCTGTGTTCTCGTCCTCGTCGTTAGTTTGCCTCGAAGCTGAATAAATCGTGTGCCTCTCTTCCTACTTTCTCCCGGACTTTCTCCTGTGTTGTGCCGTGCATAACTCTAAACTACGAGCCACCAAAAAAAAGCTCAAACCCACATCGATAGATACAAATAGATAGATAGATTAGATAAATACTTTACGGGTGAAAACTGAGCGTTCAATGGCTACTGTGCCTCAAGAATAGTAGATTATATATAGGCTACACGTACCGGTGTGGGGATGGATGTTTGGGGGGGATCAGACCTCGATAATAATCTATATTGGTGTCGTAGCAGGTAGGGGGAGGGTTGGGGTTTTTAGAATGAGGTGCGATCGCTCGCATTGGTCAGTCAGGTCACATGACCTGTTATTAACCCGTAAGACAAGGACAATGCAAACCTGACCGACTTGGATGGTTAGAGATCTCCTACTTGAATATATAAAACCAGTACAGACCTGTTACACTCTGTATATAGAGGAATATATTGAAGGTTTCTATTGGCTCATTTACTTCTTTGATTTAACTGTACCTCTGGCTGTAAACACGCGTGTGCGTGTGCGTGTGCGTGTGCGTGTGTGTGTGTGTGTGTGTGTGTGTGTGTGTGTGTGTGTGTGTGTGTGTGTGTGTGTTTTTCCTCTTATTTTGCATTTTACGTTTAAGGTGATTTTATATTTTCCTCGTTTTCTTTTTGCATCCGTTTGTTTATGTCTCCCCCTCTCCCAGCGATCTGAGGGGTTTATGTCTCCCCCTCTCCCAGCGATCTGGGGGGTTTATGTCTCCCCCTCTCCCAGCGATCTGGGGGTTTATGTCTCCCCTCTCCCAGCGATCTGGGGGGTTTATGTCTCCCCCTCTCCCAGCGATCTGGGGGGTTTATGTCTCCCCCTCTCCCAGCGATCTGGGGGGTTTATGTCTCCCCCTCTCCCAGCGATCTGGGGGGTTTATGTCTCCCCTCTCCCAGCGATCTGGGGGGTTTATGTCTCCCCTCTCCCAGCGATCTGGGGGGTTTATGTCCCCCCCTCTCCCAGCGATCTGGGGGGTTTATGTCCCCCCCTCTCCCAGCGATCTGGGGGGTTTATGTCTCCCCCTCTCCCAGCGATCTGGGGGGTTTATGTCTCCCCTCTCCCAGCGATCTGGGGGGTTTATGTCTCCCCCTCTCCCAGCGATCTGGGGGGTTTATGTCTCCCCCTCTCCCAGCGATCTGGGGGGCTTATGTCTCCCCCTCTCCCAGCGATCTGGGGGGTTTATGTCTCCCCCTCTCCCAGCGATCTGGGGGGTTTATGTCTCCCCCTCTCCCAGCGATCTGGGGGGTTTAAGTCTCCCCTCTCCCAGCGATCTGGGGGGTTTACGTCTCCCCCTCTCCCAGCGATCTGGGGGGTTTATGTCTCCCCCTCTCCCAGCGATCTGGGGGGTTTATGTCTCCCCTCTCCCAGCGATCTGGGGGGGTTTATGTCTCCCCTCTCCCAGCGATCTGGGGGGTTTATGTCTCCCCTCTCCCAGCGATCTGGGGGGGTTTATGTCTCCCCTCTCCCAGCGATCTGGGGAGGTTTATGTCTCCCCTCTCCCAGCGATCTGGGGGGTTTATGTCTCCCCTCTCCCAGCGATCTGAGGGGTTTATGTCTCCCCTCTCCCAGCGATCTGGGGGGTTTATGTCTCCCCTCTCCCAGCGATCTTGGGGGTTTATGTCTCCCCCTCTCCCAGCGATCTGGGGGGTTTATGTCTCCCCCTCTCCCAGCGATCTGGGGGGTTTATGTCTCCCCTCTCCCAGCGATCTGGGGGGTTTATGTCTCCCCTCTCCCAGCGATCTGGGGGTTTATGTCTCCCAGCGATCTGGGGGGTTTATGTCTCCCCCTCTCCCAGCGATCTGGGGGGTTTATGTCTCCCAGCGATCTGGGGGGGTTTATGTCTCCCCCTCTCCCAGCGATCTGGGGGCTTGATGGCCAGCCAGGGTTTATGTCTCCCAGCGATCTGGGGGCTTGATGGCCAGCTGGGGTTTATGTCTCCCAGCGATCTGGGGGCTTGATGGCCAGCTGGGGTTTATGTCTCCCAGAGATCTGGGGGCTTGATGGCCAGCTGGGGTTTATGTCTCCCAGCGATCTGGGGGCTTGATGGCCAGCCAGGGTTTATGTCTCCCAGAGATCTGGGGGCTTGATGGCCAGCTGGGGTTTATGTCTCCCAGCGATCTGGGGGCTTGATGGCCAGCTGGGGTTTATGTCTCCCAGCGATCTGGGGGCTTGATGGCCAGCTGGGGTTTATGTCTCCCAGCGATCTGGGGGCTTGATGGCCAGCTGGGGTTTATGTCTCCCAGCGATCTGGGGGCTTGATGGCCAGCTGGGGTTTATGTCTCCCAGAGATCTGGGGGCTTGATGGCCAGCCGGGGTTTATGTCTCCCAGCGATCTGGGGGCTTGATGGCCAGCTGGGGTTTATGTCTCCCAGCGATCTGGGGGCTTGATGGCCAGCTGAAGAGTTTCTTTAGAAATTGTATTATTTTACTCTGTGTGTGTAGGGCTGGGGTGGAAGGTCCATTAAACCCAGGTTTGGCCTCTAGGGCCCCAATGTCTGACCTGCGCTGAGCTCTGTTGACTGTAGAAGTATATGGGGAGCTGGATAATCCCTCAAACTTACAGAACAGAAGAGCGTTGACCTAGGTTCTTTCTTTCTTTCCAACAATCAATATCCCCTGTATACACCTTCTCTCTCTCTCTCTCTCTCTCTCTCTTTCTCTTTCTCTCTCTCTCTCATCTCTCTCTCTCTCTCACTCTCTCTCTCTCCCTCTCTCTCTCTCTCTCTCTCTCTCTCTCTCTCTCTCTCTCTCTCTCTCTCTCTCTCTCTCTCTCTCTCTCTCTCTCGTTAATCCAACTAGCACACATGAAAAACAGTCACTAGTGTCACTGTCAGTTTATACCAAATATAACATTGTTACTAGATTTCTAGAGAACTGGTGTCACAACTAAAGCTAAAGAGCCAATCAGACAGGGGTGGTGGATGTTGTTTGTTAGAGCTTTCAGACTCCTGGAGATTCAGACCACTCGTAACAAAAAAACCAAAACTTATTCCGGAACCTGTCAGGTGTGACTTCTCACTAGTTCTCTAGAAGGTTCTCGATCATTCTGTAGAACGTTCTACAGTTGTTCTGTATTCTGGAATGTAATGTCCAAAAGCTAGTCATTTGCTGTGAAAGATGATTGTTTATTTCCCCAGATATTATTTGTTATTTTGGTGACACTGGCGCCGACTTCTGACATAGTTTTTTTTTTTTAGATCTGCAGGAGATATTACCACAGGCTGTGTCCCAAATCACATTCCCGACCTATTTGCTCTACTCTATAAAGTATTATAGGGATTAGGGTCCCGTTTGGGACGTTGGAACAGAGAGCTGATGACGAGATAGGTATTGGAGATGTTATTATCCCTGAGAAGAGATGATTAAAACTATATGATAGGTATACAAAGGAAAAGATTGTAACGTTTGATAAATGTGTTCAAATTGTTCAAATGAAAATAGGTCTAAAGTTTGCTGTATTTATAATGGCTGTATTAAAGTCGTGCCTGGTTCTCTTTTTCTTTATTCAAACACATTATATATGCTTTCTTTTTACTTGACTACAATTTATTTTGCGTTCTGTATGTATGTTTTCACTGTATTGTAAAATGATCAGATATCACAATAAACTTTAAATGGCATTCGACTGGGGATTGTGTGTGTGTGTGTGTGTGTGTGTGTGTGTGTGTGTGTGTGTGTGTGTGTGTGTGTGTGTGTGTGTGTGTGTGTGTGTGTGTGTGTGTGTGTGTGTGTGTGTGTGTGTGTGTGTGTGTGTGTTCCATAGTTCCTTCAACAGCTACATGAGAACAGGGAGTAGGTCACACTGTAACAGAAAACTACTGTCATTTTCCCCCTTAGGATGCTTCAGGGAAAAATGTTTGTTTATTCCGTGTATAACTCTGTTGTTGTTTTTTGTGTCGAACTGCTTTGCTTTATCTTGGTCAGGTCACAGTTGTAAATGAGAACTTGTTCTCAACTGGCCCTACCTGGTTAAATAAAGGTGATCTGGCCTACCTGGTTAAATAAAGGTGATCTGGCCTACCTGGTTAAATAAAGGTGATCTGGCCTACCTGGTTAAATAAAGGTGATCTGGCCTACCTGGTTAAATAAAGGTGATCTGGTCCACCTGGTTAAATAAAGGTGATCTGGCCTACCTGGTTAAATAAAGGTGATCTGGTCTACCTGGTTAAATAAAGGTGATCTGGTCCACCTGGTTAAATAAAGGTGATCTGGCCTACCTGGTTAAATAAAGGTGATTTGGCCTACCTGGTTAAATAAAGGTGATCTGGCCTACCTGGTTAAATAAAGGTGATCTGGCCTACCTGGTTAAATAAAGGTGATTTGGCCTACCTGGTTAAATAAAGGTGATCTGGTCTACCTGGTTAAATAAAGGTGATTTGGCCTACCTGGTTAAATAAAGGTGATCTGGCCTACCTGGTTAAATAAAGGTGATCTGGTCTACCTGGTTAAATAAAGGTGATCTGGTCCACCTGGTTAAATAAAGGTGATCTGGCCTACCTGGTTAAATAAAGGTGATTTGGCCTACCTGGATAAATAAAGGTGATCTGGCCTACCTGGTTAAATAAAGGTGATCTGGCCTACCTGGTTAAATAAAGGTGATCTGGCCTACCTGGTTAAATAAAGGTGATCTGGCCTACCTGGTTAAATAAAGGTGATTTGGCCTACCTGGTTGAATAAAGGTGATCTGGCCTACCTGGTTAAATAAAGGTGATCTGGCCTACCTGGTTAAATAAAGGTGATTTGGTCTACCTGGTTAAATAAAGGTGATCTGGTCCACCTGGTTAAATAAAGGTGATCTGGCCTACCTGGTTAAATAAAGGTTATTTGGCCTACCTGGTTAAATAAAGGTGATCTGGCCTACCTGGTTAAATAAAGGTGATCTGGCCTACCTGGTTAAATAAAGGTGATCTGGCCTACCTGGTTAAATAAAGGTGATCTGGCCTACCTGGTTAAATAAAGGTGATCTGGTCCACCTGGTTAAATAAAGGTGATCTGGCCTACCTGGTTAAATAAAGGTGATCTGGTCTACCTGGTTAAATAAAGGTGATCTGGTCCACCTGGTTAAATAAAGGTGATCTGGCCTACCTGGTTAAATAAAGGTGATTTGGCCTACCTGGTTAAATAAAGGTGATCTGGCCTACCTGGTTAAATAAAGGTGATCTGGCCTACCTGGTTAAATAAAGGTGATTTGGCCTACCTGGTTAAATAAAGGTGATCTGGCCTACCTGGTTAAATAAAGGTGATTTGGCCTACCTGGTTAAATAAAGGTGATCTGGCCTACCTGGTTAAATAAAGGTGATCTGGTCTACCTGGTTAAATAAAGGTGATCTGGTCCACCTGGTTAAATAAAGGTGATCTGGCCTACCTGGTTAAATAAAGGTGATTTGGCCTACCTGGATAAATAAAGGTGATCTGGCCTACCTGGTTAAATAAAGGTGATCTGGCCTACCTGGTTAAATAAAGGTGATCTGGCCTACCTGGTTAAATAAAGGTGATCTGGCCTACCTGGTTAAATAAAGGTGATTTGGCCTACCTGGTTGAATAAAGGTGATCTGGCCTACCTGGTTAAATAAAGGTGATCTGGCCTACCTGGTTAAATAAAGGTGATCTGGTCTACCTGGTTAAATAAAGGTGATCTGGTCCACCTGGTTAAATAAAGGTGATCTGGCCTACCTGGTTAAATAAAGGTTATTTGGCCTACCTGGTTAAATAAAGGTGATCTGGCCTACCTGGTTAAATAAAGGTGATCTGGCCTACCTGGTTAAATAAAGGTGATCTGGCCTACCTGGTTAAATAAAGGTGATTTGGCCTACCTGGTTAAATAAAGGTGATTTGGCCTACCTGGTTAAATAAAGGTGATCTGGCCTACCTGGTTAAATAAAGGTGATCTGGCCTACCTGGTTAAATAAAAGGTGACATAAAAAAAACAGAAAATATTTACCATGGGTCCCCAGCTGCACCATCGGGAATATGGTTACATCACCGCCTGGTATGGCAACTTCTCGGCATCTGACCATAAGGCGCTACAGAGAGTAGTGCATACAGCCCTGCACATCAGTGGGGCCAAGCTTCCTGCCATCCAGGACCTCTATACCAGGCGGTGTCAGAGGAAGGCCCTAAAAATAGTCTGACTCCAGTCACCGAAGTCATGGACTGTTCTCTTTTTTATTATAATTTAAAAAAACTTTATTTAGTAAATATTTTCTTAACCAACAATGCGGTTTTAAGAAATAGAGTTACGGCCTTGTAAGTAAGCATTTCACTGAAAGGTCTACTACACCTAATGAATTCAGCATTTCACTGAAAGGTCTACTACACCTAATGAATTCAGCATTTCGAAGTGAGGTCTAATACACCTGTTGTATTCAGCATTTCACTGTAAGGTCTACTACACATGTTGTATTCAGCATTTCACTGTGAGGTCTACTACACATGTTGTATTCAGCATTTCACTGTAAGGTCTACTACACCTGTTGTATTCAGCATTTCACTGTAAGGTCTACTACACCTGTTGTATTCAGCATTTCACTGTAAGGTCTACTACACCTGTTGTATTCAGCATTTCACTGTGAGGTCTACTACACCTGTTGTATTCAGCATTTCACTGTAAGGTCTACTACACCTGTTGTATTCAGCATTTCACTGTAAGGTCTACTACACCTATTGTATTCAGCATTTCACTGTGAGGTCTACTACACATGTTGTATTCAGCATTTCACTGTGAGGTCTACTACACCTGTTGTATTCAGCATTTCACTGTAATGTCTACTACACCTGTTGTATTCATAATTTCACTGTGAGGTCTACTACACCTGTTGTATTCAGCATTTCACTGTAAGGTCTACTACACCTGTTGTATTCGGCGCATGTGACAAATAACATTTGATTTGATTTTGAGTAGACCACACTAACTGGTCTACTTTCTTCGTTATGGGTTGTTGTCCCTATCATCGCCAAGCCTTTTTAACCTGTCTCCTTTCTGGAGAGGTTCCCATTGCTTGGAAAGTCAGAAAATCTGCTGTCTCAGCCACTGCCTGTCACCAAGGGAGTACCCCAAGGATTGATCCTAGGCCCCGCGCTCTTCTCAATTTACATCAACAACATAGCTCAGGCAGGAAGCTCTCTCAGCCATTTATATACAGATGATCCAGTCTTATACTCAACTGGCCCCTGCCCGGATTTTGTGTTAAACGTTTTACAACAAAGCTTTATTAGTATCCAACAAGCTTTCTCTAACCTTAACCTTGTTCTGAACACCTCCAAAACAAAGGTCATGTGGTTTGGTAAGAAGAATGCCCCTCTCCCCACAGGTGTGATTACTACCTCTGAGGGTTTAGAGCTTGAGGTAGTCACCTCATACAAGTAGTTGGGAGTATGGCTAGACGGTACACTGTCCTTCTCTCAGCACATATCAAAGCTGCAGGCTTTTAGACTTGGTTTCCTCTATCGTAATCGCTCCTCCTTCATCCCAGCTGCCAAACTAACCCTGATTCAGATGACCATCCTACCCATTCTAGATCACAGAGACATAATTTATAGATCCGCAGGTAAGGGTGTTCTCGAGTGGCTAGATGTTCTTTAGCATTCGGCCATCAGATTTGCCACCAATGCTCCTTATAGGACACATCACTGCACTCTGTACTCCTCTGTAAACTGGTCATCTCCGTATACCCGTCACAAGACCCACTGGTTGATGCTTATTTATAAAACCCTCTTAGGCCTCACGCCCCCCTATCTGAGATACCTACTGCAGCCCTCATCCTCCACATACAACACCCATTCTGTTAGTCACATTCTGTTAAAGGTCCCCAAAGCAAACACATCCCTGGGTCGCTCCTCTCACATAACAAGGTTCAACAACTGAGACATAAACTGAACAAGCTCCACAGACATGTGACGAACAGAAATTGAATAATGTGTCCCTGAACAAAGGGGGGGGGGTCAAAATCAAAAGTAAGTACTGCAGTGCTTGGCCCTCAACCTCCGATCCAACAGGTCTCTGACGTGCTCAATGGAATTGAGATCCGGGCTCTTCGCTGGCCATGGCAGAACACTGACATTCCTGTCTTGCAGGAAATCACACACAGAACGAGCAGTATGGCTGGTGGTATTGTCATGCTGGGATGTGAGGATGAGCCTGCAGGAAGGGTACCACATGAGGGAGGAGGATGTCTTCCCTGTAACGCACAGCGTTGAGATTGCCTGCAATGACAACAAGCTCAGTCCGATGATGCTGTGACACATCGCCCCAAATCGATCCCGCTCCAGAGTACAGGCCTCGGTGTAACGCTCATTCCGATAACCCCGAATCTGATCATCACCCCTGGTGAGACAAAACTGTGACTCGTCAGTGAAGAGCACTTTTTGCCAGTCCTGTCTCGTTCAGCGATGGTGGGTTTGTACCCATGGCCGACGTTGTTGCCGGTGATGTCTGGTGAGGACCTGCCTTACAACAGGCCTACAAGCCCTCAGTCCAGCCTCTCTCAGCCTATTGCGGACAGTCTGAGCACTGATGGAGGGATTGTGCGTTCCTGGTGTAAGTCGGGCAGTTGTTGTTGCCATCCTGTACCTGTCCTGCAGGTATGATGTTCGGATGTACCAATCCTGTGCAGGTGTTGTTACACGTGGTCTGCCACTGCGAGGATGATTAGCTGTCCGTCCTGTCTCCCTGTATCGCTGCCTTAGGCGTCTCACAGTACTCACAGTACGGACATTGCAATTTATTGCCCTGGCCACATCTGCAGTCCTCATGCCTCCTTGCAGCATGCCTAAGGCACATTCACCCAGATGAGCAGGGACCCCGGGGATCTTTCTTTTGGTGTTTTTCAGAGTCAGTAGAAAGGCCTCTTTAGTGTCCTAAGTTTTCATAACTGTGACCTTAATTGTCTACCGTCTGTAAGCTGTTAGTGTCTTAACGACTGTTCCACAGATGCATGTTCATTAATTGTTTATGGTTCATTGATCTCGCTTGGGAAAAGGTGTTTAAACCCTTAACAATGAACAGCTGTGAAGTTATTTGTATTTTTAACGTTACTACTTAGCGTCGGCTGTTGACGAACCATGTCTAGATAAAGCGTCTGGGATGAAACAGTTGAACGAAAAAAGTTGAGCGAGGGAAAACATTTAAATATAAAACGGTAATTAAAACGTCAAAACCGTAAAGTTGGCAGATAGCAAAGTAAGGTTAGCAACAAAACCGCACAGCAGCACGTAAACAAGTCTACAAGTTGTGACCGCAGTTTCAGTGTTGTGTTGGATAGCCAGCTAGCTATCATAGCATCCCTCTGTTATAGCCAGCTAGCTATCATAGCATCCCTCTGTTATAGCCAGCTAGCTATCATAGCATCCCTCTGTTATAGCCAGCTAGCTATCATAGCATCCCTCTGTTATAGCCAGCTAGCTAACATAGCATCCCTCTGTTGTAGCCAGCAAGCTAACATAGCATCCCTCTGTTATAGCCAGCTAGCTATCATAGCATCCCTCTGTTATAGCCAGCTAGCTAACATAGCAGCCCTCTGTTGTAGCCAGCTAGCTAACATAGCATCCCTCTGTTTGAGCGGGGTGTTTGAGTAGGCTAAACTAGCTAGCTGCATTTGCTAGCTAAGTTGGTGAAACTGAAAGTGAATTCAAAAACATAAAAAATCTGAATTTGTTCAAAAGTGTTCAACTATTGTCTTTCTCTATCTTTGACTTAACTACTCACCACATTTGAGGAGGACGGAAGCTAGCTGTCCTCTGGCTACACCATGGTGCTACTCTACAGAGTGCTGTTGAGGCTAATGTAGACCTTATTTGCTAAACAGTGTTTTAATCAGTTATTTGGTGGCATGACTATATTTAGTATAGTTTTATCTAAAAATGATAACCTTTTAAATGTTTTACAATTGACATTTTTATGAAATTCACTGAAGAGGATGTTCTTCCCCTTCCTCCCCTGAGGAGCCTCCTCAGGTCTGGACTGGCCCTTCCTCCTCTGGTCTGGATCGGCCCTTCCTCCTCTGAGGAGCCTCCACTGGTCTGGACTGGCCCTTCCTCCTATGAGGAGCCTCCTCTGGTCTGGACCGGCCCTTCCTCCTCAGGTCTGGACCGGCCCTTCCTCCTCTGGTCTGGACCGGCCCTTCCTCCTCAGGTCTGGACCGGCCCTTCCTCCTCTGAGGAGCCTCCACTGGTCTGGACCGGCCCTTCCTCCTCTGGTCTGGACCGGCCCTTCCTCCTTTGAGGAGCCTCCTCTGGTCTGGACCGGCCCTTCCTCCTCTGAGGAGCCTCCTCAGGTCTGGACCGGCCCTTCCTCCTCTGAGGAGCCTCCTCTGGTCTGGACCGGCCCTCCCTCCTCTGAGGAGCCTCCTCAGGTCTGGACATATATCCGGGAGCAGTGGGCGAACGCTGCTTCTCATGGGCCCGTGAAAGACTCAATGAATTGTGTGCGGGGTGGGAATGGGCGGATTTCTCAATTCCCTTCTCCTGCTGTTGCATTGGGCAGTTCAATGGTGAGAAATGTCTCAGTCACTGGAGCAAAAACGTTGTACTCTCCAGGAGCCCAAGTACAAGACATCAATAAGCTGCTCCCAAACATTATAAACCAATGACATTATGAAGGGCAGCTCAGAAAAGACAAACACCCCATAATATCTGTCCCTCTCTCCTCCCTAAATCGTGGTATTGACTGGTTCAGCAGACTGTTATCCCTCCATAACTGTCTACCAGACTATTACAGCTCTGTGGGTGGAACATTTACTGACAATTCTGACACCTTCTGGAAACAAAGCTTGTTTTATAAGGAGGATGGGATCCACCCAAATAATTTGGGTTCCTGGATCCTTTCACAGCATTTTAAGGCTGCGTTGAGACAATGACTTATCAATGACCCAAACCCTGCTCAGTTAATCCCTACCATTGTGACCCTGAGTTGTCATAATGCTAAGGCAAATGTACATTATCCCAGGGGCGTTGGAAGACACAATGTAAGTAACCTAATGTATGTCTACCCTGAATACCTCTGCTGATCTTACAGATATTGTATGCAGTAATCATGTGCCTACGAACCAGATTCATACTGTTAACACTGAGGCGGTGTGCTTTAGCAGGAAGTCCACTGTGTGCAGCTTACCCTGCACTAACATAAATAACATGAGCATGTCTACTTCTGCTATACTTCCCAGTAAAGCAATGAAAAATATCAAGCATCCCAGAAAAGTGCTAAAACAGCCCACGTTAACATATGTAGCTTAAGAAACATTTATTTATTATTTATTATAAGAAACAAGGTTCATGAACTCAGTCACTTGCTAGTAACAGATGACATTCACATTCTGACTATCTCTGAACCTCACTTAGATACATTTGATGATACAGTGGTAGCAATACATGGTTATAACATCTAAAAAGACAGAAATGCCAAAGGTGGAGGTGTTGCTGTTTATATTCAGAACTACATTCCTGTAAAGTATCTGGATAACGGATGAAATGCTTGATAATGTATGTGATATCAACAGAGGTACATTTTATGGATGATTTAAATATTGACTGGCTTTCATCAGGCTGCCCACTCAAGAGAAAGCTTCAAACTGTAACCAGAGCCTGCAACCTGGTTCAGGTTATCAGTCAACCTACCAGGGTAGTTACAAACAGCACAGGAATAAAAAAATCATCAACATATATTGATCACATCTTTACTAATGCTGCAGAAATAGGCTTGAAAGTAGTATCCAGATCCATCGGATGTAGTGATCACAATACAGTAGCCACATCTAGGAAAACTAACGTTCCAACTGGGCCTAATATAGTGTATAAGAGGTCAGGCTGGGCCTAATATAGTGTATAAGAGGTCATAAAATAAGAATATTTGTTGGTCTGTGGTGTGTAATGAGGAACAAAATGACGTTGCTGTCAAGACTTCCACCAAAGTCGGTTCCTCTCCTTGTTCGGTCGGCGTCACCGGTCTTCTAGCCATCATCGATCAACTTTTCATTTTCCATTTGTTTTGTCTTGTTTCTCCTCACACCTGGTTTCAATTCCCTCAATCATTTGTTGTGTATTTAACCCTCTGTTCCCCTCCATGTCTTTGTGTGGGATTGTTTAGTGCTTGTGCACGTGTTGTTTGGTGCACGTGTTGTTTAGTGCACGTGTTGTTTAGTGCTTGTGCACGTGTTGTTTGGTGCCCGACGGGTTTTTGTACCCAATTATTCTTGTTATTTTTGATGCTGTGGGTTTTGCTATTAAACTGCTCCGGCTATTACCAAGTTCTGCTCTCCTGTGTCTGACTTCCCTGCCACCGATTACCCACCCTGTCACGCCCTGACCATAGAGAGCTGTTTATTCTCTATGTTGATTACCCACCCTGTCACGCCCTGACCATGGAGAGCTGTTTATTCTCTATGTTGATTATCCACCCTGTCACGCCCTGACCATAGAGATCTGTTTATTCTCTAAGTTGATTATCCACCCTGTCACGCCCTGACCATGGAGAGCTGTTTATTCTCTAAGTTGATTATCCACCCTGTCACGCCCTGACCATAGAGAGCTGTTTATTCTCTATGTTGATTATCCACCCTGTCACGCCCTGACCATAGAGAGCTGTTTATTCTCTATGTTGATTATCCACCCTGTCACGCCCTGACCATGGAGAGCTGTTTATTCTCTAAGTTGATTATCCACCCTGTCACGCCCTGACCATAGAGAGCTGTTTATTCTCTATGTTGATTATCCACCCTGTCACGCCCTGACCATAGAGAGCTGTTTATTCTCTATGTTGATTATCCACCCTGTCACGCCCTGACCATGGAGAGCTGTTTATTCTCTAAGTTGATTATCCACCCTGTCACGCCCTGACCATAGAGAGCTGTTTATTCTCTATGTTGATTACCCACCCTGTCACGCCCTGACCATGGAGAGCTGTTTATTCTCTATGTTGATTATCCACCCTGTCACGCCCTGACCATAGAGAGCTGTTTATTCTCTATGTTGATTATCCACCCTGTCACGCCCTGACCATGGAGAGCTGTTTATTCTCTAAGTTGATTATCCACCCTGTCACGCCCTGACCATAGAGAGCTGTTTATTCTCTATGTTGATTATCCACCCTGTCACGCCCTGACCATAGAGAGCTGTTTATTCTCTATGTTGATTATCCACCCTGTCACGCCTGACCATGGAGAGCTGTTTATTCTCTAAGTTGATTATCCACCCTGTCACGCCCCTGACCATAGAGAGCTGTTTATTCTCTATGTTGATTATCCACCCTGTCACGCCCTGACCATAGAGAGCTGTTTATTCTCTATGTTGATTATCCACCCTGTCACGCCCTGACCATGGAGAGCTGTTTATTCTCTAAGTTGATTATCCACCCTGTCACGCCCTGACCATAGAGAGCTGTTTATTCTCTATGTTGATTATCCACCCTGTCACGCCCTGACCATAGAGATCTGTTTATTCTCTAAGTTGATTACACACCCTGTCACGCCCTGACCATAGAGAGCTGTTTATTCTCTATGTTGATTATCCACCCTGTCACGTCCTGACCATAGAGAGCTGTTTATTCTCTAAGTTGATTACACACCCTGTCACGCCCTGACCATAGAGAGCTGTTTATTCTCTAAGTTGATTACACACCCTGTCACGCCCTGACCATAGAGAGCTGTTTATTCTCTAAGTTGATTACCCACCCTGTCACGCCCTGACCATAGAGAGCTGTTTATTCTCTAAGTTGATTACACACCCTGTCACGCCCTGACCATGGAGAGCTGTTTATTCTCTATGTTGATTACCCACCCTGTCACGCCCTGACCATAGAGAGCTGTTTATTCTCTAAGTTGATTACACACCCTGTCACGCCCTGACCATAGAGAGCTGTTTATTCTCTAAGTTGATTACACACCCTGTCACGCCCTGACCATGGAGAGCTGTTTATTCTCTAAGTTGATTACCCACCCTGTCACGCCCTGACCATAGAGAGCTGTTTATTCTCTAAGTTGATTACACACCCTGTCACGCCCTGACCATGGAGAGCTGTTTATTCTCTAAGTTGATTATCCACCCTGTCACGCCCTGACCATAGAGAGCTGTTTATTCTCTAAGTTGATTACCCACCCTGTCACGCCCTGACCATAGAGAGCTGTTTATTCTCTAAGTTGATTACCCACCCTGTCACGCCCTGACCATAGAGAGCTGTTTATTCTCTAAGTTGATTATCCACCCTGTCACGCCCTGACCATGGAGAGCTGTTTATTCTCTAAGTTGATTATCCACCCTGTCACGCCCTGACCATAGAGAGCTGTTTATTCTCTATGTTGATTATCCACCCTGTCACGCCCTGACCATGGAGATCTGTTTATTCTCTATGTTGATTATCCACCCTGTCACGCCCTGACCATGGAGAGCTGTTTATTCTCTATGTTGATTATCCACCCTGTCACGCCCTGACCATAGAGAGCTGTTTATTCTCTAAGTTGATTACACACCCTGTCACGCCCTGACCATAGAGAGCTGTTTATTCTCTAAGTTGATTATCCACCCTGTCACGCCCTGACCATGGAGAGCTGTTTATTCTCTAAGTTGATTATCCACCCTGTCACGCCCTGACCATGGAGAGCTGTTTATTCTCTAAGTTGATTACACACCCTGTCTCGCCCTGACCATAGAGAGCTGTTTATTCTCTAAGTTGATTAAGCACCCCTTACAGTTGCACTTGACACATTTATGAAATTGCTTATCCCATTTACTAATAAACACCCATTTAGAAAATGACTGTAAAAACTGTTCAATCCCAGTGGATTGATGAGGAATTTAAAAATTGTATGGTTGAGAGATACGAGGCTATCAAAATAAAGAAAGCCGCACACTCCATGTGTAATCTCCCAGCAATTTAATGGGTTTTTACCAACGTTTCAGCATCACTGTGCCAATTTAATGGGTTTTTACCAATGTTTCAGCATCACTGTGCCAATTTAATGGGTTTTTACCAACGTTTCAGCATCACTGTGCCAATTTAATGGGTTTTTACCAACGTTTCAGCATCACTGTGCCAATTTAATGGGTTTTTACCAACGTTTCAGCATCACTGTGCCAATTTAATGGGTTTTTACCAACGTTTCAGCATCACTGTGCAAATTTAATGGGTTTTTACCAACGTTTCAGCATCACTGTGCCAATTTAATGGGTTTTTACCAACGTTTCAGCATCACTGTGCCAATTTAATGGGTTTTTACCAACGTTTCAGCATCACTGTGCCAATTTAATGGGTTTTTACCAACGTTTCAGCATCACTGTGCCAATTTAATGGGTTTTTACCAACGTTTCAGCATCACTGTGCCAATTTAATGGGTTTTTACCAACGTTTCAGCATCACTGTGCCAATTTAATGGGTTTTTACCAACGTTTCAGCATCACTGTGCCAATTTAATGGGTTTTTACCAACGTTTCGGCATCACTGTGCCAATTTAATGTTTTTTTACCAACGTTTCAGCATCACTGTGCCAATTTAATGGGTTTTTACCAACGTTTCAGCATCACTGTGCCAATTTAATGGGTTTTTACCAACGTTTCAGCATCACTGTGCCTTACTCAAGGGTGAGCAAATTGAGAAATCACGTGACTAAACTGAATAAAAAGAAGAAGAATCTACTCTATGAAACAAAGATAAATGACATAAAGAATGATAGTAAAATGCTTTGGAGCACCTTAAATTCATTGAATCAGAAAACCCACTCATATTGCCTACTACTTCAATCATTGTTTCATTGGCAAGATTAGCAAATGTAGAAATGAAATGTGGATGAGGTGAACAAATGATTGTCTATCAACAATGACAAGCCACCGGGGTCTGACAACTTGGATGGAAAATTACTGAGGATAATAGCGGACGGTATTGCCACTTCTATTTGTCATATCTTCAATTGAAGCCTACTAGAGAGTGTGTGCCCTCAGGCCTGGGGGGAAGCAAAAGTCATTGCGCTACCCAAGAATATCAAAGTGCTGTTTACTGACTCAACTAGCCGACCAATCAGCCTGCTACCAACCCTTAGTAAACAGACTTTCAGCATGCTTATAGGGAAGTAAATTCAACAAGCACAGCACTTACACAAATGACTGATTATTGGCTGAGAGAAATTGACAATACAAATATTGTGGGGGCTGTTTTGTTAGTCTTCAGTGCAGCTTTTGATATTATCGATCATAGTCTGCTGCTGGAAAAACGTATGTGTTATGGCTTTACACCCTCTGCTATAATGTGGATAAAGAGTTACCTGTCTAACAGAACACAGAGGGTGTTCTTTAATGGAAGCCTCTCCAAAATAAATTCCTGGAATTCCCCAGGGCAGCTGTCTAGGCCCCCTACTTTTTTCAATATTTACTAATGACATGCCACTGACTTTGAGAAAAGCCAAAGTGCCTATGTATGCTGATGACTCAACACTAGATACGTCAGCTACAACAGTGACTGAAATGACTGCAACACTTAACAAAGAGCTGCAGTTAGTTTCAGAGTGGGTGGCAAGAAAATAGTTAGCCCTAAATATTTAAAAAACTAAGAACATTGTATTTGGGACAAATCATTCACTAAACCCTAAACCTCAACTAAATATTGTAACGAGTAATGTGGAATTTAGCAAGTTGAGGTGCCTAAACTGCTTGGAGTAACCCTGGATTGTAAACTGTCATGGTCAAAACATATTGATACAACAGTAGCTAAGATGGAGAGAAGTCTGTCTATAATAAAGCGATGCTCTACCTTCTTAACAGCACTATCAACAAGGCAGGTCCTACAGGCCCTAGTTTCTACCTTCTTAACAACACTATCAACAAGGCAGGTCCTACAGGCCCTAGTTTCTACCTTCTTAACAGCACTATCAATAAGGCAGGTCCTACAGGCCCTAGTTTCTACCTTCTTAACAACACTATCAACAAGGCAGGTTCTACAGGCCCTAGTTTCTACCTTCTTAATAACACTATCAACAAGGCAGGTACTACAGGCCCTAGTTTCTACCTTCTTACCAACACAATCAACAAGGCAGGTCCTAGTTTCTACCTTCTTAACAACACTATCAACAAGGCATGTCCTACAGGCCAATAAGGCAGGTTTATACCTAGTTTTACCAACACAATCAACAAGGCAGGTCCTAGTTTATCTACCTTCTTAATAACACTATCAACAAGGCAGGTCCTAGTTTATACCTTCTTAACAACACTATCAATAAGGCAGGTCCTACAGGCCCTAGTTTCTACCCTTAACAACACTATCAACAACAACAGGCCCTAGTTTCTACCTTCTTAACAACACTATCAACAAGGCAACAGGTAACAACACTATCAACCTAGTTTCTACCTTCTTAACAACACTATCAACAAGGCAGGTACTACAGGCCCTAGTTTCTACCTTCTTAACAACACTCTTAATAACAACAAGGCATGTCCTACAGGCCCTAGTTTCTACCTTCTTAACAGCACTTCAATAAGGGTCCTACAGGCCCTAGTTTCTACCTTCTTAATAACACAATCAACAAGGCAGGTCCTACAGGCCCTAGTTTCTACCTAACACTTCAACAAGGCAGGCCCTGGTTTCACTATCTATCAACAAGGCAGGTCCTACAGGCCCTAGTTTCTACCTTCTTAACAACACTATCAACAAGGCAGGTCCTACAGGCCCTAGTTTCTACCTTCTTAACAACACTATCAACAAGGCAGGTCCTACAGGCCCTAGTTTCTACCTTCTTAACAACACTATCAACAAGGCAGGTCCTACAGGCCCTAGTTTCTACCTTCTTAACAGCACTATCAATAAGGCAGGTCCTACAGGCCCTAGTTTCTACCTTCTTAACAACATTATCAACAAGGCAGGTTCTACAGGCACTAGTTTATACCTTCTTAACAACACTATCAACAAGGCAGGTCCTACAGGCCCGAGTTTCTACCTTCTTAATAACACTATCAACAAAACAAAAAAATGACTCTAGGTCTATCCTATAGCCTGTGTTGTAGTGTGACTCCAAGAAGCTCCGTTTATATTATTAATTTAGCGGGCTAATACCCGCTAATTATCCAAATCCAGAAAAGAGACTTTAAATTCTACAACCACCTAAAAGGACAAAGCCATCATCTACAGAGAAATTAACCTGGAGAAGAGTCCCCTAAGCAAGCTGGTCTTGGGGCTCTGTTCACAAACACACCCCACAGAGCCCCAGAACAGAAACACAATTAGACCCAACCAAATCACGAGAAAACAAAAAGATAATTACTTGAAATATTGGAAAGAATCATCATGTCATCAAGTCATCATGTCAGGTAGTCCTGAGGCATGGTCCTAGGGCTCAGGTCCTCCGAAAGAGAGAATTAGAGAGAACGTACTTAAAAGATGCTTAAAATAGTTTTTCCTGGCCACCGTGCTTCTACACCTGCATTGCTTTCTGTTTGGGGTTTTAGGCTGGGTTTCTGTACAGCACTTTGAGATATCAGCGGATGTACGAAGGGCTATATAAATACATTTGATTTGATTTGTAAGTGCTGTTATTGTGAAGTGAAAACATCTAGGAGCAACAACGGATCAGCCATGAAGTGGTAGACCACACAAGCTCAAAGAACGGGACGGCCGTGTGCTGAAGTGCATAGCGCGTAAAAATTGCCTGTCCTCGGTTTCAACACTCACTACCGAGTTCCTAACTGCCACTGGTAGCAACATCAGCACAAGAACAGTTGCACAATCACACTAACCTACAGACAACAACAACAGCCTCATCATCAGTTGGTTGAGGTCACTGTAGATCAAAGTTTCCCAGCCAATCAATGATCCTGATCCATACAGTCACATGTCTGTCTCTCCTCTACCCTCCTTTTCTGGAATGATTAAAAGAACAACACCCTCACTCTCACCCAAACCTCAAACCTCTCAGCCAACTAAAATACAACACCTTCACCCTCACCAAAACCTCAAACCTCTCAGCCAACTAAAATACAACACCTTCACCTTCACCCAAAACCTCAAACCTCTCAGCCAACTAAAATACAAGAACCAATCCATACAAACTAACCTCAGGTCACTATATAGATAATGATGTGAGATGGATGAGCAGATCAATGTTGAGTTGTCACACACAGGTGCTGTTCACTGCCGACCTTACAATAACAGACAGCGACGAGATGTTGTTCTGTGTGCATGTGTCTATGTCCTCACAATGCTGATATGTGTCTATGTCCTCACAATGCTGATATGTGTCTATGTCCTCACAATGCTGATATGTGTCTATGTCCTCACAATGCTGATATGTGTCTATGTCCTCACAATGCTGATATGTGTCTATGTCCTCACAATGCTGGTATGTGTCTATGTCCTCACAATGCTGATATGTGTCTATGTCCTCACAATGCTGATATGTGTCTATGTCCTCACAATGCTGATATGTGTCTATGTCCTCACAATGCTGATATGTGTCTATGTCCTCTGATACAATGCTGATATGTGTCTATGTCCTCACAATGCTGATATGTGTCTATGTCCTCACAATGCTGGTATGTGTCTATGTCCTCACAATGCTGGTAATGCAATGCTGATATGTGTCTATGTCCTCACAATGCTGATATGTGTCTATGTCCTCACAATGCTGATATGTGTCTATGTCCTCACAATGCTGATATGTGTCTATGTCCTCACAATGCTGATATGTGTCTATGTCCTCACAATGCTGATATGTGTCTATGTCCTCACAATGCTGATATGTGTCTATGTCCTCACAATGCTGGTATGTGTCTATGTCCTCACAATGCTGATATGTGTGTACATACACTACCGTTGAAAAGTTTGGGGTCACTTAGAAATGTCCTTGTTTTCCATGAAAACATACAGTGCCTTGTGAAAGTATTCGGCCCCCTTGAACTTTGACCTTTTGCCACATTTCAGGCTTCAAACATAAAGATATAAAACTGTATTTTTTTGTGAAGAATCAACAACAAGTGGGACACAATCATGAAGTGGAACGACATTTATTGGATATTTCAAACTTTTTTAACAAATCAAAAACTGAAAAATTGGGCTTGCAAAATTATTTTCAGCCCCCTTAAGTTAATACTTATTATAATTGCAATTATTTATAAGGTTATAAATAATGACTTTTAATTGAAATAATAATTGTGTCTTTCAGACTTTGCTTTTGTCAAAGAATCCTCCATTTGCAGCAACTACAGCCTTGCAGATCTTTGGCATTCTAGTTGTCAATGTTTATTTTTATTTTTTATTTCACCTTTATTTAACCAGGTAGGCTAGTTGAGAACAAGTTCTCATTTGCAACTGCGACCTGGCCAAGATAAAGCATAGCAGTGTGAACAGACAACACAGAGTTACACATGGAGTAAACAATTAGCAAGTCAATAACACAGTAGAAAAAAATGGGCAGTCTATATACAATGTGTGCAAAAGGCATGAGGAGGTAGGCGAATAATACAATTTTGCAGATTAACACTGGAGTGATAAATGATCAGATGGTCATGTACAGGTAGAGATATTGGTGTGCAAAAGAGCAGAAAAGTAAATAAATAAAAACAGTATAAAAAATGTGTTGAGGTCATCTGAAGATATATCACCCCATGCTTCCTGAAGCACCTCCTACAAGTTGGATTGGCTTGTTTGGCACTTCTTATGTACCAAGCTGCTCCCACAACAGCTCAATAGGGTTGAGATCCAGCGACTGTCCTGGCCACTCCAAGTTTTGTAGTGATTAAAATGTTGTTGATGTAAATAATATTTGTTGGTCTGTGGTGTGTAATGAGAAGCAACCAGACGCTGCTGGTCTGTGGTGTGTAAATGAGGAGCAACCAGACGCTGCTGGTCTGTGGTGTGTAATGAGGAGCAACCAGACGCTGCTGGTCTGTGGTGTGTAATGAGGAGCAACCAGACGCTGCTGGTCTGTGGTGTGTAATGAGGAGCAACCAGACGCTGCTGGTCTGTGGTGTGTAATGAGGAGCAACCAGACGCTGCTGGTCTGTGGTGTGTAATGAGGAGCAACCAGACGCTGCTGGTCTGTGGTGTGTAATGAGGAGCAACCAGACGCTGCTGGTCTGTGGTGTGTAATAAGGAGCAACCAGACGCTGCTGGTCTGTGGTGTATAATGAGGAGCAACCAGACGCTGCTGGTCTGTGGTGAGTAATGAGGAGCAACCAGACGCTGCTGGTCTGTGGTGAGTAATGAGGAGCAACCAGACGCTGCTGGTCTGTGGTGTGTAATGAGGAGCAACCAGACGCTGCTGGTCTGTGGTGTGTAATGAGGAGCAACCAGACGCTGCTGGTCTGTGGTGTGTAATGAGGAGCAACCAGACGCTGCTGGTCTGTGGTGTGCAATGAGGAGCAACCAGACGCTGCTGGTCTGTGGTGTGTAATGAGGAGCAAACAGACGCTGCTGGTCTGTGGTGTGTAATGAGGAGCAACCAGATGCTGCTGGTCTGTGGTATGTAATGAGGAGCAAACAGACGCTGCTGGTCTGTGGTGTGTAATGAGAAGCAAACAGACGCTGCTGGTCTATGGTGTGTAATGAGAAGCAAACAGGCGCTGCTGGTCTGTGGTGTGTAATGAGGAGCAACCAGGTGCTGCTGGTCTGTAGTGAGTAATGAGGAACAACCAGATGCTGCTGGTCTGTGGTGTGTAATGAGGAGCAACCAGATGCTGCTGGTCTGTGGTGTGTAATGAGGAGCAACCAGATGCTGCTGGTCTGTGGTGTGTAATGAGGAGCAACCAGATGCTGCTGGTCTGTGGTGTGTAATGAGGAGCAACCAGACGCTGCTGGTCTGTGGTGTGTAATGAGGAGCAACCAGACGCTGCTGGTCTGTGGTGTGTAATGAGGAGCAACCAGATGCTGCTGGTCTGTGGTGTGTAATGAGGAGCAACCAGACGCTGCTGGTCTGTGGTGTGTAATGAGGAGCAACCAGACGCTGCTGGTCTGTGGTGTGTAAATGAGGAGCAACCAGACGCTGCTGGTCTGTGGTGTGTAATGAGGAGCAACCAGACGCTGCTGGTCTGTGGTGTGTAAATGAGGAGCAACCAGACGCTGCTGGTCTGTGATGTGTAATAAGGAGCAACCAGACGCTGCTGGTCTGTGGTGTGTAATGAGGAGCAACCAGACGCTGCTGGTCTGTGGTGTGTAATGAGGAGCAACCAGACGCTGCTGGTCTGTGGTGTGTAATGAGGAGCAACCAGACGCTGCTGGTCTGTGGTGTGTAATGAGGAGCAACCAGATGCTGCTGGTCTGTGGTGTGTAATGAGGAGCAACCAGACGCTGCTGGTCTGTGGTGTGTAATGAGGAGCAACCAGACGCTGCTGGTCTGTGGTGTGTAATGAGGAGCAACCAGACGCTGCTGGTCTGTGGTGTGTAATGAGGAGCAACCAGACGCTGCTGGTCTGTGGTGTGTAATGAGGAGCAACCAGACACTGCACACATTTATGAAACTACTTATTCCAGTTACTAATAAGACCATTCAGAAAAGGACTGTAAAAACTGTTAAATCCCCATGGATTGATGAGGAATTGTATGGTTGAGAGGGATGAGGCAAAGGGTATGGCAATTAAGTCTGGTAGCACAACTGATTGGTAAACGTACTGCAAATCAAGAAATCATGTGACTAAACTGAATAAAAAAATAAACTACACTATGAAACAAAGATGGGGCGGAAGGGTAGCCTAGTGGTTAGAGCATTGGACTAGTAACCGAAAGGTTGCAAGTTCAAATCCCCGAGCTGACAAGGTACGAAATCCGTCATTCTGCCCCTGAACAGGCAGTTAACCCACTGTTCCTTGGCCGTCATTGAAAATAAGAATTTGTTCTTAATAATTCTTGTTCCTAGTTAAAATAAAGGTTAAAAAGATACATTATATAAAGAGTGATAGTAAAAAGCTTTGGAGCACCTTAAATGAAAACTCAGCACCATCATTCATTGAATCAGATGGCTCAGTCATCACAAAGCACACTGATATTGCAAACTACTTTAATTGCTTTTTTATTGGCAAGATAAGCTAAATTATGAAAGACAAGAATTGTACTTTTGAATTCTGTAAAGTCAGTATGGAAGAGGTGAAAAATTAACAATCTGGATGGAAAATTACTGAGGATAATAGCAGACAACATAGCCACTCCTATTTGCCACATCTTCATTCTAAGCCTACTAGAAAGTGTGTTCCCTCAGGCCTGGAGGGAAGCTCAAATCATTCCGCTAGCCATCAATAGTAAAGCCCCCTTCACTGGCTCAAATAGCCAACCAATTGTCTTGTTACCAACCCTTGGTGTTTGTGTTTGACTAGATAAAATGCTATTTCACAGTAAACAAATTGACAACAGACTTTCAGCATGATTATAAGGAAGGACATTCAACAAGCACAGCACTTACACAAATGACTGATGATTGGCTGAGAGAAATTGATGATAAATGATTGTGGGGGCTATTTTGTTAGACTTCAGTGCAGCCTTTGACACTATCCGTCATAGTCAGCCGCTGGAAAAACTTGTGTTATGGCTTTACACCCCCTGCTATAATGTGGATAAAGAGTTACTTGTCTAACAGAACACAGAGGGTGTTCTTTAATGGAAGCCTCTCCAACACAATCCAGGTAGAATCAGGAATTCCCCAGGGAAGCTGTTTAGGCCCCTTGCTTTTTTCAATTTTTACGAACGACATGCCACTTTAACTTTGAGTAAAGCCAGTGTGTCTATGTATGAGGATGACTCAACACTAGACACGTCAGCTATTACAGTGACTGAAATGACTGCAACACTCAACAAGGAGCTGCAGTTAGTTTCAGAATGGGTAGCAAGGAATAAGTTACTCCTAAATATTACAATTTTTTAAAGCATTGTATTTGGGACAGATCATTCACTAAACCCTAAACCTCAACTAAATCTTGTAATAAATCATGTGGAAACTGAGCAGGTTGACATGATTAAACTGCTTGGAGTAACCCTAGATTGTAAACTGTCCTGGTCAAAGCATATTGACACAACAATAGTAGCTAAGATGGGGGGGGAAGTCTGTCCATAATAAAGATCTGCTCTTAACAACACTATCAATAAGACAGGTCCTACAGGTCCTAGTTTAGTTGTACCTGAATGACTGTTCAGTCGTGTGGTCAGGTGACACAAACAAGTACTTAGGAAAATTGCAATTGGCTCAGAACAGGGCAGCAGTACTAAGAGCATAGCACTAAGAGCCATGTCTGCATGGAACTCTAATTCCACATCAAGTAACTGATGCAGCAGTACAATTAGATTTATAAAACAGATTTAAAAAACACCTGATGGGGACCGTGAAGCAACACAAACAGACACATGCAGACACACACATGATAACATACACACTATACATACACATGGATTTAGTAGATTAGAGGTCAACCGATTATGATTTTTCAACGCAGATCCCAATTATTGGAGGACCAAAAAAGCAGATGCCGATTTTTTACATTTATTTGTAATAATGACAATCACAACAATACTGAATGAACACTTATTTTAACTTCATATAAAACATCAATAAAAATCTATTTAGCCTCAAATAAATAATGAAACATGTTTAATTTGGTTTAAATAATGCAAAAACAAAGTGTTGGAGAAGAAAGTAAAAGTGCAATATGTGCCATGTAAGAAAGCTAATGTTTAAGTTCCTTGCTCAGAACATGAGAACATATGAAAGCTGGTGGTTCCTTCTAACATGAGACTTCAATATTCAAAGGTAAGAAGTTTTAGGTTGAAGTTATTATAGGAATTATAGGACTATTTCTCTCTATACCATTTGTATTTCATATACATTTGACTATTGGATGTTCTTATAGGCATTTTAGTAATGCCAGTGTAACAGTATAGCTTCCGTCCCTCTCGGTCCTCACCTGGGCTTGAACCAGGAACACAACGACAACAGCCACCATCGAAGCAGCGTTACCCATGCAGAGCAAGGGGAACAACTACTCCAAGTCTCAGAGCAAGTGATGTTTGAAACGCTATTAGCGAGCACCCCGCTAACTAGCCGGCCATTTCACTTCGGTTACACCAGTCTCATCTCGGGAGATGATGGGCTTGAAGTTATAAACAGCTCAATGCTTGAAGCACAGCGAAGAGCTGCTGGCAAAACGTATGAAAGTGCTGAATGCTTACGAGCCTGCTGCTGCCTACCACCACTCAGTCAGACTGCTCTATCAAATATCAAATCATAGACTTAATTATAACATAACACACAGAAATACTTTGGTCATTAATATGGTCGAATCTGGAAACTATAATTTAGAAAACAAAACGTTTATTATTTCAGTGAAATACGGAACCATTCCGTATTTTATCTAACGGGTGGCATCCATAAGTCTAAATATTGCTGTTACATTGTACAATCTTCAATGAATGTTATGTCATAATTATGTAAAATTCTGGAAAATTAGTTCTCAATGAGCCAGGCGGCCCAAACTGTTGCATATTCCCTGACTCTGCGTGCAATGAACGCAAGAGAAGTGACAATTTCACCTGGTGGTGAGAGCATTAGACTAGTTAACTGTAAGGTTGCAAGATTGAATCCCCGAGCTGACAAGGTACTAATCTGTCCTTCTGCCCCTGAACAAGGCAGTTAACCCACTGTTCCCCGGTAGGCCGTCATTGAAAATAAGAATTTGTTCTTAACTGACTTGCCTTGTTAAATAAAGGTGTGGAAAAAAATATATATATAAAAAAATTGTCCAAAACTGATTTCCGATTGTCATGAAAACTTGAAATCGGCCTTAATTAATCGGCCATTCTGATTAATCTGTCGACCTCTACTGTAGATATGTGGTAGTGGTGGAGTAGGGGCCTGAGGGCACACAGTATGTTGTGAAATCTGTGAATGTATTACAACGTAGACATCGTTAATGTTGTAAATAACTATTGTAGCTAGAAACTGAAGATTTTTTATGGAATATCTACATAGGCAAACAGAGGCCCATTATCAGGAACCATTCCTCCGGTGTTCTAATAGCACGTTGTGTTAGCTAATCCAAGTTTATCATTTTAAAAGGCTAATTGATTATTAGAAAATTGTTATGTTAGCACAGCTGAAAACTGTTGTTCTGATTAAAGAAACAATAAAACTGGCCTTCTTTAGACTAGTTGAGTATCTGGAGCATCAGCATTTGGGGGTTCGATTACAGGCTCAAAATGGCCAGAAACAAAGACCTTTCTTCTATAACTCATCAGTCTATTCTTGTTCTGAGAAATGAAGGCTATTCCATGCGAGAACTTGCCAAGAAACTGGAGATCTTGTACAACTCTGTGTACTACTCCCTTCACAGAACAGGGAAAACTGGCTCTAACCAGAATAGAAAGAGGAGTGGGAGGCCCCGGTGCACAACTGAGCAAGAGGACAAGCACATTAGAGTATCTAGTTTGAGAAATAGACATATCACAAGTCCTCAACTGGGAGATGGTAGCCAGGACTAGAGCTAGGAGATGGGAGCCAGGACATGGGAGCCAGGACTAGAGCTGGGAGATGGGAGCCAGGGCTAAAGCTAGGAGATGGGCACCAGGACTAGAGCTAGGAGATGGGAGCCAGGACTAGAGCTGGGAGATGGGAGCCAGGGGCTAAAGCTAGGAGATGGGCACCAGGACTAGAGCTAGGAGATGGGAGCCAGGACTAGAGCTAGGAGATGGGAGCCAGGAGATGGGAGCCAGGACTAGAGCTGGGAGATGGGAGCCAGGACTAGAGCTGGGAGATGGGAGCCAGGACTAGAGCTAGGAAATGGGAGCCAGGACTAGAGCTAGGAGATGGGAGCCAGGATTAGAACTGGGAGATGGGAGCCAGGACTAGAGCTAGGAGATGGGAGCCAGGACTAGAGCTGGGAGATGGTGGGAGCCAGGACTAGAGCTAGGAGATGGGAGCCAGGACTAGAGCTGGGAGATGGGAGCCAGGACTAGAGCTAGGAGATGGGAGCCAGGATTAGAGCTGGGAGATGGGAGCCAGGACTAGAGCTGGAAGATGGGAGCCAGGTAGAGGAAGACCAAGAACAAGGACAGTAATCTCTGATGAAATTCAGGCGGCTGTGGTGGACCATGTGGTCCTTGAGAGAGGCTGGGCAGAGATGTCAGCACAATCTGAGCCGCTTCACCATAACAGCCATCATGCGGACGTTCCAAAATGGGAATAGGTACAGTGGGGCAAAAAAGTATTTAGTCAGCCACCAATTGTGCAAGTTCTTCCACTTAAAAAGATGAGAGAGGCCTGTAATTTTCATCATAGGTTCAACTTCACTTCAACTATGACAGACAAAATTAGAAAAGAAATCCAGAAAATCACATTCTAGGATTTTTAATGAATTTATTTGCAAATTATGGTGGAGAGACTAGACAAGGATCATATCACCTCCAACCTACCTGACACCCTAGACCCACTCCAATTTGCTTACCACCCCAATAGGTCCACAGACGACACAATCTCAATCACACTGCCCTAACCCATCTGGACAAGAGGAATACCTATGGAAGAATGCTGTTCATCGATTACAGCTCAGCATTTAACACCATAGTACCCTCCAAACTTGTCATTAAGCTGGTCTCGACCCCGCCCTGTGCAACTGGGTCCTGGACTTTGACGGGCCGCCCCCAGGTGGTGAGGGTAGGAAACAACATCTCCACCCCGCTGATCCTCAACACTGGGGCCCCACAAGGGTGTGTTCTCAGCCCTCTCCTATACTCCCTGTTCACCCATGACTGCATGACCACGCCTCCAACTCAATCATCAAGTTTGCAGATGATTCTGTCGTAACTGGGAGGCCCATGGGGCCAATTGGCCCAGCGTCATCCGGGTTCGGGAGGGTTTGGCCGGCAGGGATATCCTTGTCTCATCGCGCACTAGCAACTCCTGTGGTGGGCCGGGTGCAGTGCATGCTGACCAGGTCGCCAGGTGTCCAGGTCGCCAGGTGTACAGTGTTTCCTCTGACACATTGGTGCGGCTGGCTTCCGGGTTGGATGGGCATTGTGTTAAGAAGCAATGAGGCTTGGTTTGGTTGTGTTTCAGAGGACGCATGGCTCTCGACCTTCGCCTCTCCTGAGTCCGTACAGGAGTTGCAGCGATGAGACAAGACTGTAACTACTACCAATTGGATACCACGAAATTGGAGAGAAAAAAAGTATGATTTTTTTTTTTTAAGTTTGCAGACGACACTACAGTGGTAGGCTTGATTACCAACAACGACGAGACGGTCTACAGGGAGGAGGTGAGGGCCCTCGAAGTGTGGTGTCAGGAAAACAACTGGAAGCTCTAGTCCTGGCTCCTATCTCCCAGCTCTATTTCAGATGGTAAATTAATTACAAAAAATAGATATATCTGTCGCTCTATTTTGCGGTTGGGGAACACTGACTGGACCAGGAATAGAGTACCCTAACTACTCTCCCTTCCTAGCTTGCACTTAACGTTCTGAGAACCTTACTGCTTGGTGAGAGCAGCTTTCTGCTGAACGGTTTCAACTTTCTGGGAACGGTGCAGGATAGTTGCTTGTCTTTGAAACATTCTCAGCGTATTTAAAGAACTTAACAAAAACATATTTTTGGGGGGCATTGCATTACTTTAATAGAACATTTCAAACATGGTTTTACATTTAATTTAAATTTTGGTCATGTTATAGGAAGGTTTTCCAACTGGTTTGACATTGGGAATATTTTCAAATAGTTCAGAGAACATTACGAAACAACGCTGTTGAACTTTCAGTACTTCAGCATAATTGTTTCATACAGGTTTGCTCATGGTTCTATTGAAATTCATGATCTCAATTTGTTCCAAGAACGTTAATTAAGAAAACGTCAAAACCACAAGAAAACATTGGTTACGTTCCGACTATGTTCTAAGAATGTTATTTAAAAACAAACATTCCGTTCTCAGCATCTATGAAACTCTCTCTATCCTCTATCTTAAGTGTGTTCAGGTGTGTTCACCACACCCACTAATTGGCCAAACCGGATCTTAATGAGTACTTGTTTTCTTTGAAATGGGGTCTGATTGATTAGACTAAAATGAACAGCTTTGTATGAGTAATAAAACATGGCATGCTAGCTCCATACTAGCTCCATGCTAGCTCCATACTAGCTCCATGCTAGCTCCATGCTAGCTCCATGCTAGCTCCATGCTCGCTCCATACTAGCTCCATACTAGCTCCATGCTAGCTCCATGCTAGCTCCATGCTAGCTCCATACTAGCTCCATACTAGCTCCATGCTAGCTCCATGCTAGCTCCA